>NW_028240959.1:0-54667 GCF_964263255.1 Lissotriton vulgaris
AAACCTAGTTGTGGTATTAGTTGATGTCACGCATGGGGCTTTCTTTCTTAAAAGGACCTCTCCATTTTTGTCGTTTGCTTTTTTGATTGCTATATCTAGTGTCTTAGCAGTGTAACCTCGCTCCAAAAATCTTACTTTACTCTGTTCATGGGCCTCAGCTAGATCAATTTCATTACTGCATATGCGTCAAATCCTCAGCATCTCCCCATAGGGGATACTTTGAATGAGATGTTGAGGGTGATGACTCGTTGCATGCAGTAAACTATTGCCTGCCGTTGGTTTGCGATAGAGTTTTGTTTCCAACTTTTGATTCTTGATTTGTACTTCTACATCTAGGAAGCATACGCTGATATTGCTAATGGTGGATGTAAAGTGGAGATTGATGTTATTGTTGTTGAGCTTGTTGATAAAGTCATTATAACTCCCCCCCACCTCTAGGCTTTCCCCCTTCCACTCCTTGATATACCCCCCTTGTTAACTCTAACCCTACCAATCTCCTTAAAATAACCAATGCACTTCACTCCTCTTTTTCCACTCAAACACTCCTTAAAATTGAACTTCTCCTTTCTTCCCTCGTTTCAGATATTTCCTCACTCAGAAGAGACATCTCACTCCTTCTCAAAGCCCATCCCTCAGATCTTGACCACACATCAACCGCCTCACAGTGCACCTTATCTTTGCACTTCTGCACTCATCTCAATCCACCCACAAACAGACCTCCTATAGTTGTTACCAACACTGACACTCCTGCCCTCCCCTGTAACCACACTATCCGATCCAATCACACAGATCCCACCCTAAGTGTCCCTCCCTATATTACCATCACGTCCTCCCCCCCTCAACGGGAAACCTGCCCTACTACAGCAGGAGCTAACTTTTCTAGTAACTCCCCTGTCTCTCCCTCCCCAACCTTGCACACTATCCCCCCTATCCGTCAATCTTCTATCCCAGTTCTCTTAGGAACTAACAGACTCCTGCCTTACCTGACATCTCCTAGACCTCCCCAACTACTTAGAACAATTCCCCCCTGACCCCCACCCCTTTACCTGTCCCCTCTCCCCTCTGCTGCATGTTGATAAACTGCAGATCCGCCTCCCGCCACGCAACTGAGATTGCGGAAACCATTCTGAGTGAAAACATAGACATTGCATTCCTAACTGAAACTTGGCTCTCCACCCACTCTACTCCTATCCTCGACTTACTCATCCCGCCAGGCTACTCTATCATTAGGAAAGATAGAATTGATCAAATAGGAGGAGGCCTTGCCCTTATCTTTAAGGACCAACTCGACATCTCACTTGTCCAGCTCAAAGACCTCTCGTCCTTTGAATACCTCTGCGCCGACCTCTCCTCTCCTGGCCTTCCCACCACTCGACTTCACACCATTTACCACCCCCAGGAAATTGTCTCCCCTTCACCGAAGAGATGACCGATCCTATTACTCAAGCATCGCTCTCCCACTCCAAGAATCTCTTCCTTGGTGATTACAACATCCACTGGAATAAAGGTGATGACCCTGCTGTCATCCAATTTAAAGAAACTGTAGACATCACTGACCTGACCCAACTCTGCCCTGCCCCTACTCACACCAAAGGTGCCACCTTCGATGCTATTGTGATGAGCAAGGATCTGGCCTCTCTCTCTAATATCCTTCCTGTAGACTGGTCTGATCACCACCTCATCCTTTTCACCCTGAATAACCCCATTACTTGCACCGCCCCTATTAGAACTTTACCAATGAAACCCACTCGCAACCTTCACCTTATTCCTCCTGGCGAATTGGAATCCGCAATTAAAACTCACTTACTTCTCCCCCCTTCCTCTCATAGCACCAATGATCTTGCTGACCATTATAATAAATCTATTCTTGGTGCCCTCGACCTACTTGCCCCAATTAAACTCAAAAAACAAAAAAACATCCCTCCCAAATCCTGGTTCAATGCAGAACTCAATAATGAAAGACGGGCCCTTAGACAATCAGAACGTGCTTGGAGAAGTCATCCCTCGTCAGACAACCTGGCTCTCCTGAGAACCTGCAGAGCCCATTATAAAAAACATATCTTTAACGAAAAAGCCTCTTTTCTCCGGTCACAACTTGACCAGGACAGAAACCGCCCTAGAGAACTTTTTAACATCGTTAAAAAAACAAACTTCCTCTGGCCCGCCCATTTTAACAGCCTCTGTTGAAAGATGCGAAGAAATCACTAGATTCTTTTTGAATAAAGTCAACAACATCGAACTTTCTTTCTCTTCCTCCCCCCTCTTGGTCACCAACCTTCCCCCAACCAACATACCCTCCCGAACATTCCTAGTTCACTTTTGTCCTCCTCTCTCCTGCATCTCGACTCATCTCAACCCCTCCCTGCTTTACCCTTTCTTGATACTTCTTCGACAGATCCTCTCTCTAAAAACAAGGCTCTATAGAGCGAATTCAGTTCAATATCAGAAACCACCATCATAAACATCATTTCTAAACTCAAACCATCCTCTCACTCTAATGACCCTCTCCCTGCCCATTTAGTTCAGGAACTCAAATACATCATTGCCCCTTTATGAACCGATATCACCAACTCCTCACTTTCCACTGGCTGTGTTCCTCCCTCCCTTCAGCTTGGTCAAATCTCCCCCATTCTTAAAAACCCCACCGCTGACCCTAATGAACTGAACAATCTTTGCCCTATCTCGAACCTTCCCCTCCTCTCTAAATCCCTCGAAAAATGTGTCCTGTCTCACCTAAATGACCATATCATCTTCTTCAATCTCCTTGAGGTTTTCCAATCTGGTTTTAGAAAGGGGTGCAGCACTGAAACTGCTATGCTCAATATTACAGATGACATTCATCGCTCTTTAGACAAAGGGGAATCCTCACTACTTATCATCCTCGATCTCTCAGCCGCTTTCGATACTGTCCACCATCCCACTATTCTTAACACCCTCAAAGATCGTTTTGGCTTTGAAGGCACTGTACTCAAATGGTTCTCCTCATTCCTTCAAAATCGATCACAACAAATTAAGCTCAGTCACTGCCTCTCCAAACCACAACCTGTCTCACTCGGTGTACCTCAAGGGTCTATCCTCTCCCCAACCCTATTCAATCTTTTTATGGAACCACTCACCCTCATTCTCAATGAAGCCAAAATCAGTTACCACCTCTATGCCGACGATACTCAACTATACTACAGGATTAAATCCCACAATGACATCCTCCACATCAATGACACCCTGATTAAAGTCCAATCATGGTTCCATCTTAATCATCTCAAACTTAATCCTAAAAAAACTGAAATCATCCTTTTCACTCCCAAAAATAATTCCCTTCCCATTCAACTCTTGATCAATGATATCAATGCACGTAATTGCTCCCTCTCCACCTCTAACTCTGTCAAATCCCTAGGTATCAGCATCGATCATAACCTTAATCTCATTCCCCACATCAAAAACGCAGCCAAAAGTGCTCTTTTCTCCCTTCATCACCTCAAAAAAATTAAACCCTTCATTCCAGCAGATGATTTTAAAATCGTTGTCCAATCTCTTGTCCTGTCTAGGATTGACTATGGTAACGCCACTCTTGCTGGTACCCCTAAAGTCCACCTAGCACTGATTAAATCTGTTCTCAACCTAGCTGCCAGACTTATTTCTGACTGTAAAAAATTTGACCGTATTTCCCCTGTTCTCAAAAACCTAAACTGGCTCCCAATTGAAGGTCGATCCACCTACAAGATCGCCTGCATCACACACAAAGCTCTTCACCAAAACACCCCTTCCTATCTTTCGAGCAAACTACAGAAAGCAGGGTGCTCCAGGTCCCTGAGAAGCACTAACTCCCTTGTTCTTATCCCTCCTAAACTAAAATGTAATAAGATCCAATCACGTGCATTCTCTGGCAATGCTCCTACAATCTGGAATTCACTCCCCAAGGATCTTCGCTGTAACCCCTCTTACCCTCTCTTCAAAAAAAGACTTAAAGTTCTCCTCCTCAATAAATATTGGGGTTCTTAATGTTACTGATTTTGTCCCTACGCTTTACCTCTATGCGCTGATTTGCTATTATTACCCACCCCTCTCCCCCTTTTCCACTCACTTGCCCTCACCTCTCCCCCCGCTCTCTCTCTAATTTGTACTCCCTGTCCCCTCTTCTATCACCCAGTTCCTTTGCCCCCTGCACTCATATAACGCAATATTTTTATCTTGTTTGAATTTTTCTGCTCATTTTCAATTGTATATTGTATTATAACATATTTATTTACCATGTAAAGCGCTCTGATACTCTCGGGTCCAGCAGCGCTATATAAAACCTTTTAAATAAATAAATAAATAAAATTCCATTCCTGTACCATTCCATATCAGGAATAAGTCATCAATGTAGCGTAGCCATATTTTAACATGTCTAGCTACTTGTTGTTCAAACTCCTTGTTCAATATCATCTCCTACCACCATCCCATATGTAAGCAGGAGTAGCTAATGGAAAAACATGCCCCCATAGCAACTCCTCTTACTTGTGGGTACACATTGTTTGCAAACAAAAAGTAATTATTGTCTAAGCAATACTAAATCATAGTCATCAACATTTTGCTATGGTGAACCAAATTCTGTGGTCTCTTATCCAAATAGTGCTGTATTGCCCTCATTCCATCTATGTGGTGAATGCTTGTATATAGCGATGTTACATCAAGACAAACAAGCAGATAATTTGGGTCCCATTCAAATGTCTGTAAATGTCTCAAAAAATCACCAGAGTCTTGAATGAAAGAGGGCAAGTTTTTAACCAGATCTTGTAAGAAAAAGTCTATGTACTTTGATGTATTCTCCAGCAATCCTCCAATGGCCGAAATTATTGGCCCACCTGGTGGTGGTGTGGTGTTTTAATGAAGTTTAGGGATGAAGTAGATTGATGGCATTTCAGGAAACTCTTTTTTCAAAAATTTGAATTCATCCATACTAATCAATCCAGCATTGTGCCATATGTTCAATTTTGAGTAGTATAAGTTCCAAGAAGCCTGCACTGTTGTCATGTTGCTTTTTTTGTAACAATTTGTATCATCCAATTGCCCAGTGCTTCTTTCATATATTGATCTCGAGGCCAGAAAACAATGTTACCTCCTTTGTCAGAATTATTTTATCACCTGGTCATTTTTTGGGAGTTTTAGCATCAGTTTATTATATTCTTGCTGCTGGTAAGTGTATCTTTATTTCGATCTTTTTGTACATGATTTCAAGTTCTTGATCCCTGTGGTGACTAGTTCATTGAACATATCCAGAGAGTCTCTATCCAAAATATGTTGAAATGTAGAACCATGTTTGAAGTTGGTTTGCACTGTATTAAAGCCACTTATATTGGGACTTGCATTATTCCCAGTGTTAGTAGTATTTCCCAAAGCTAGTTCCTCTAAATCAGCCAGAAACTCATCATCCTCTGTGCTGGCTGGAGTTTGACTTTCAAATTGAAATGTAGTTGCTGTGTCTTTATTTGAATGCTTGCGATTGATTATGTGGAACTTTTTCAGTTTCAACTTGCGGACGAATTTAAAAATGTCCACACGTGTGCGTGCATAGTTAAAACTGTTTATGGGACAGTAAGGCAAGCCAAGTTCTAAAAGTTTTATTTCTGCTTGATTTAGATTTATAGAGGACAGATTTACTACTGTTTTGGATTCGCTGTTTACTTTTGCTGCCATAGTTTTTTGAAGCATGTTTTCTTGTTGCCGGTTACGCCTCCGGTTGCACTGCCGTCTTTCTCCCCGTTTTCTGTTGAGCCTTTGGTTCTTTGTGAGGGTTGTTTCCACGGTCTTAATCTCTGTCTTCGGTCTTGTCTTAAACAGTCTACCTCCTCCGCGAGGGAGAACTTCCGAAACCCCAACCTCGTTGACTTCCAGCGCGCTCACTCATCCAGGAAATACTCAAAAAGGCAACACACCATGGCCAACACGTTCCTGCGGGAGACGCTTTGTTTTTGCTGAGGGACACGAGCAGCAGTAGGGGCAGTACTCGAAGTCCCAGAGAGCACCAGCCCCGCAAATGAACCGCAGCCCCTCCCATTGCTATCTGTGGGTACTCAATTGCCTTCAGACTCCCGCGTCGCGGGACGCGACGGGCGGGCGCCGGGCTAAGCCCGGGCAAAGGTCAGGCCATTTGTAGCCGTCAGGGGCTGAAAGAGGCTGGGCTTGGCCACCCCATTTGGTGCTGTCAATAAGGACTATCGACTCACGGAAGTAAGGTAATGTGTTAATCGCACAAAATTCAGTTGAAAACTTAACCCCCAGGATCATTAACGTATTGTCATTAAGCAATCAACGGACTTCACTGCTAAAATGAGCAAACGGAAGGGGGTAGTTGGAAGTCTAGATGATTTTATTATAAGGGCCGAATCGGTACTTATACATGAGATAGAGGCAACCGAGAGACGATTGTCTTTAGACCTTGCCCCCCTCCAACCGCGTTTGTCAACTGGGGGTACTTTGGTCCTAAATTCTTCTGAAATTTTGAGATCTTCTCCTGTGTCTTTAAGTCCTGATATAGTAGTTATAAAAAAAAACATCTTTATCCCCTTCTGCTAACCAGGATCTAAGCGCCCCTGCTAGCAATACACGAGGGACTTTGAGTAAGATAGCCAGAGGGCAGACACTGTCCGCTACAGCACTTTGGGGAAAGAAAAATGCAGTAAAATTAAACCAGTCAAAGTCCAGGCAAAAAATGACAGACTCCAATACAGGCATCCTGTGCAATAGTGATGGTAGCAGCGGCAATGGGACAGTTGAAGCCCGGATGACCAACTCTATTTCCACCCAAACTGAAGATCCTCTGGTTAATAACCCTAATACAACCGATATGGGTATTAACATTTTAGACACCACTCTGATGGAAGGATTTGAGTCCAGACTGGATGATCTAATGGAGATTTATGGTAAGAAACTTGATGTCTTGTGGGATAAAATGTCTAAGATAAATACTGTGACATCAAACACAAATAGGGGTGGGGGCGTGGATGGGGAAATTGCTTCATACCGAGTATCGAATGGTCAAACAAATGGTCAAACCAATTGTAATGGTGTAATGCAATCCAGAAGCGCAGTTGACCCCATGGCGCCCCCCCCCAAGTTGCCTCCTGCGAATTACGTAGGAATGGGGGGCCTCCCTAGCAAAAAGCGATGATCATATCAACAGTAGCAGCAGGATGATAATAGGGAAGGTTGGTATGGGTATTCACAAGGGGGGCAACAACCAGGGCTTAAGGCCAGTTAACGGCACCAACGATGCGAATAGAGATTTCGGAAAGTCTAGTTCTAATTCTAACCCATATGTTTTACATCTCCCACCAGCCTCCGCCCCATATGTGCTTGTATTAACTGGCATCCCTGCACTTAGAGAGGGACAGAGAGAGTCCTGGTTTGATCTCCAAAACAAGTCGGTAGACAGGCTTCATACACAAAAAGTTTGATCCGCATAGGATGGAGTAAATAATCATGGCCAGGAGAGTAGGGTGGGTAGGACCATCAAATAAATGCATAGATGGGATTGCATTGTTTTAAACTTTAGAAGACCCCAACAGGTCTGTCGCCTGCTATCTATTAGAGATGAATCATTTAACCCCCGAATAATATTAGTACACTTCCTCTGGGCTACTTCTATAAGCCATCTCCAACCCCAAACAGAAACGCTGTAACAGCTATGCCCCTATCAATTGGTTATCACGCCCTCTCTAATTAGGACACACAAGATTGACCATTAGACATGCATCTAATGTAGAAGCTATTGATATGTCAATTGTAAGCGTTCCAACTAGACCTAACCGCTCCCCAGAGAGGATAGATTCAGTAAAAAGTGGCAATGGAGTTACCCTGAGTGTATTGAGTTGGAATGTGGCAGGTCTACGTTCAAAACTTGACAATACAGACTGGATAAATACGATTAGGGAATATGACATCGTCATGTTCCAGGAAACCTAGGCCACAGAAGAATTATACATAGATGGGTTCCACTGTCTTAGTGTGCTATCCGAAACACCTAGGATGGGGAGACCATCGGGAGGTCTGTTCATAAGGATCAATAGAGATATTTGATACATTTTTATAATAACGATTTTCAGTCAGTTCCAAACAAGAGTTTTATAAACCTTTTTGATTTTATTTCGTATCTGGATAATCAGTCCAATATTGGGGATCTTTTGGGTATTTTACTGAGGGGCGATTTTTAATGCTAACATTTCTGGTATAGACCCTGAAAAGGGAACGGCCTATTATGGACAATCGACAAGCAGAGGCAGAGAACTTGACCTGTTTATAAGATCTCATAATTTGTCCAATGTTATGGACCTGGTCGCAGGGTCAGCCTCGAACAATCATCCAACCTATAGGGGAAGGGGTTGTAGTTCTATCATAGATTTCATTTTTGTATGCCCCCTGATAGAAAAACAGCTTGTATCCGCTGAAGTTGTACCCTATGACTTTGGAGACCATAATCCCATTAAGATATCGATACACACTACCCATAGGCCGATTTTTCAGACTGAATGTGGGGCCACAAATCTAATGGTGACAACTGATAATTTAAGATTGTGTTGGAAGGGGGTCGCTAATTCTGAAGTTTTTAGGAAATTGGCAAGGGACAAAATGCCCCTTACTGTTTCTTGCCTTTCATTAGAATTATCACCGGTACAGATAATAGAGGATTTTGGGAAGACCTGTCAGACGATCCAAAGCCTCCTCTCCAGACCCTCTCTTCAAGTGGCACCTACCCCCAGATGGTTCAACCATGAATGCACACAAGCAAACAGGAACTTACGTAGAGTGCTCTCAGCAAGTCCGAAGTGCACAACAGAAGTCAAACTGGCCAGAAAGAAGTATACTGAGGTAATCAGAGATAGGGAGAAGGATCTCCTGAGTGAACGATGGGATAAATTGTCTGAGGCAGCCAGCCAGAAAAAGGGCAATATTTTTTGGGCGGCAGTCAGGGAGGTCCGTTCTATGGGCCAGTCCTTGACGCTGATTAGCTGTAACATCGCTAGTGATGGATGGGTTGAACATTTTTCAGGTATTTACGCCCCTCCACCTCCATGTGAGGCAACTTTTACCCCAGGTAGCCCGGCACCCATAGAAATAAGCATTTTAGAAGTTGTGCAAGCCATTAACCAGAGCCTAGGTAATAAGGCGCCTGTCCCAGACGGGCTCCCTATTGATTTAATTAAGTGGAACCCGGATTTCTGGGCCCCTTTGCTTTTGAACATTTTTAATAATTTAACTTTGACAATAATACCTGAGACTTGGGCCAAAAGTATAATAGTCTTGATTTTTAAGAAGGGAGATAGATCTCTTCCGAGCAATTATAGACCTATCTTTCTAATAGATAATACCCTTAAAATTTTAGGAAGAGTCCTGTACAACAAAATCGTGGGATGGACAGAAGCAAATGCCATCTTGGATCCATGCCAACTGGGCTTTAGGGGCAAGGTTGGAACTATCGGACAATGTCTCAACCTAAACCTATTTGTTGGGAAATATACTATTGCCAGGAGGACCCCCATCTACATGGCTTTTATGGACCTGTCCACAGCCATTGATCTAGTGAATAGGTCAAAGCCGTGGGCAATCCTCTCGGCAGGAGGGCTGGACGAAACACTGGTACATTTTTTGCATATTTACACAGAGACCTCCAGGCTCAAGTAAGGATTGGAATGGGAGAAGAGGTGTCAGGGACCATCGATATTGGCAGTGGGGTCAGACAAGGATGCGTGTTGGCCCCCCTGCTTTTTATCATATATATTAATGGGCTGAATACCTCTCTGAAAATGGCCACTCAAGATGTTCCATACATTAACAAAGACCCCATCCCTGTGCTTCTTTACACAGACAATGCGGTCCTTATAGGCCGCACTCCAAACTCCCTGCATCTTCTTGTCCACATTTTTAATAATTATATGAAAGAGTTAGACCTGCGGGTAAACTTTAAGAAATCCTTTCTGATGAGTTGTGGCCCAGGGAAGCGTGAAATAGGCTTGATCACAATAGACGGTCAAAAACTGACTGCTGTAAGATCTTTTGTCTACTTAGGTTTGGCCTTTTCTGCGAACGGCTCCTGGAGTGAGCATTTAGCTCACGCCAGGAGCAAGTTCTCAAAGGCCATCAATTCAATTTTAAGTTTACCCCGCCCTAAGACCACGGGTGCTCTTTTAGCAGTACAGAAAATATACAAACTCCAGTGCACTCCGGTGGCTACATACAGTGCTGAGATCTGGGGAATGGCCAACTGCTCAGCAATCCAGCAGGAAGAAAACAGGTTTTGCAGGAAACTACTGAGCACCCTAATCTCAACCCCCAATATATATGTCACAAGGAGCTCAATATTAATTTTATAACTGATTTTATCTGGGCAGGACCTGCACTTATATGGGTATCAGTGTGGAAGAACGAAGCGGCATCTCTGACGCAGCAGATTATTAAGGACTGTTTACATTGCGATAAAGGCTTAGAAATCCCATGGCTAAGCAGTGTGCTTAGAAGCTTGCTCAGTGTAAACAGAGAAAATGTCTTCCTGGACCCCATATTAGCAGAATCAGTCCCAAAAAAGGAACTGCGGAACGCTTTGTACTCCCTATATAATAAAGAGTGGGACGTGGTGGAGTCTAGGAATATAATTGTGCGAAACTGCATGGCTATTGAACAGCACTGCTATCTGCTCCATATGTATTTGGCTCTACCGATGAGCTGTTGGGAAAGGAGCCTTTTGTTTTGACTAAGAGCTGGCACAATCCGATTTGCACTTTGCTTTCCACTGGGTTATAGCCCAAATCTTAATCAAAATGTGTGCTCTTGTGACAGGAGGAGTGAGCGAACTAATATGCACTTTATATTTTTCTGTAAATATTATCTTAAATATTCTAAACAGTTTTTTTATCCATATTTTAACAAGAGAAGACCAATTACCATGGAGGCAGCATTTCGATGCATACTAGACTTAGATGATGTTGAATTGATCTTCCGCACTGGCACTTTTCTTAAAACTACAATAAGGGCCAGTAGGTCTATAATGGACTCCTGATCATATATGACTCAATTTGTGAACTGTTTTAACAATTGTATATATTAATATGATGGCCGTCTTTGCACCAGGCACTTTGGATATATGTATATGGAATTTTAATCTTTGTATCAATTATTGCGATGTATTTATGTTTTTGTGCTTTTATGGGTACTATCGTATCCGAATGACGTTAAACTGAACTGAACTGAACTTATGGGACAGTAAGACAAGCCAAGTTCTAAAAGTTATATTTCTGCTTGATTTAGATTTATAGAGGACAGATTTACTACTGTTTTGGATTCGCTGTTTACTTTCGCTGCCATAGTTTTTTGAAGTATGTTTTCTTGTTACCGGTTACGCCTCCGGTTGCACTGCCGTCTTTCTACCCGTTTACTGTTGAGCCTTTGGTTCTTTGTGAGGGCTGTTTCCGCGGTCTTAATCTCTGTCTTCGGTCTTGTCTTAAACAGTCTACCTCCTCCGCGAGGGAGAACTTTCGAAACCCCAACCTCGTCGACATTCCAGCTCGCTCGCTCATCCAGGAAATACTCAAAAAGACAACACACCATGGCCAAGGCCTTCCTACACAAAAACAATCAGTGAAGGCATTTTTCTCATTCAATGTATGCTGTGCATTGTAGCATATATTGAAAGAGAAAGAATGAGGAGAAATGAAAACAATTCTCCTTGTTGTGCCTTGCTACACCAATTGGAGGATGGTGCAGCATTCATACACATGGAGATGTGTCTTGTTCTATGAATGTTCTGTGCAAACACGCACAGCAACACCTATAGGACGCCCCTTCAACTCAAAGTGGTGTGCATGATGAGGTCGTATTTACACGGAGAAGAAAAGCTACACAGAGTGCCTTTTCCTCTCTTTGTAAATATGAAAGAGTTTCTTGCGCTATCACTATGTTACAAAAAGTGACATATTGTTGGCATAGGATACTTCTAAATTTGCCCCATAAGTGCTAAGGTATTGGCAGACTGTTACAATAAGAACATATTGCTAGCTCATTTATTGAAAAAGAGCATGAGAGTGACAGGAGGTAAGCACAGAGTTATCTCTCCAAAGATGCTCAAAGAAGAATGATTGAAATGATTGCGGTCCTCAATAGGTACAATGGGAAATGTTATGAACCAATCAAATCTTTTTTTTTCAGGTCACGTGGTATCCTATGACAGAGAGATTCCAAAACTACATTGGTATAAACTGGGTATTTTGAAGACTGTATTAATACTTTGTAGCTTCTTGCAGGTCTGCATGCATAGTATATAAAGAAATTGACTTGTACTAGGGTTAGTGGCTAAGCCAATCCTTAACTATATGACTAATAAGTAGAGTAATTTCAGTAATGCAGAGAGAACAAGATACATTTATAAGTACGTAGGTTTTGGCAAAGTGATAGGACATATTTATAGAGTGGTGAAGGGAAGGGATGGGGCTGGATGTGAGATGTGCAAACACACTCTGTGACGTGTTTTAAGTTGAGGAATTTAGTCTCTTTTATTCCTGAAAGTCCCTGGGTTCTACTAGCCCACCATGTCTCTCTATTGAACACCATACGGCTGCATTGAAGAGAGGTGGTCCGAACCCATATCCCATTTTAAACCTCTCTGCAATGCAACTCTCTGGCACTTTCTGCACATATCTGGTAGGTTAGTTGGCCTCCAGGGACACTCGGTATTCAAGGCAACTTCATCCCATAACTTAAAGCGCCCACCGAGCATCTTTCCACACATCTACTCCGTCCATCCCCCTTTCTTCACCAGTGTGAAAACACAGCCCATTGTGTATATTAATACTTAGCTAATCTTACATTTGTTTAGTTGTTTTTTATAATTTAAATTTCTGAAAATGTCATATTCTAGAATTAAGATCTGTGAAAGAGAAGAAGAAATATAGTCATAATGTATAATATTATATTTTTACAACCCCAACATAATTGTAACATTATATAAATTATTTTCTTTGCCTTTTTTGCTGTTCTCAAAATATATTGAATTTCACTACAAACAGTGATTTCAATGTTACTCATCACATAACAGCAGGCCAAAAAAAACAATCAATAAGATTGTTAAAAAAAAAAGTATATCTAAAATATTTTTAATATACTCAGCTTTTTTTAAACATTCCATAAAAACTACATCCTCAATAACATACCATACAATGCAAATCACACATATATAACATGCTTCCATTTAGGAGACTTTTCTTTCTTGAATATGAAAGAACTCAACTAATAATTCAATGAACAATTATTTTTAAATCTTATATACTTTAAATTATGTTGTTTAAAAATATATGCAGCTAGAATGTGCAAGAAAAATTCCTTAATTGAAATGTATACTTTTCCTCTAGGCCAAATAGTGTTCCTGAAATCCTTTATACTGAAGATGTCCTATAGTAATTGTATTAATACTTTTTAACATATTCCTCATAAGCTGAATTATCTTCTTTAAACTTTGGCTTTAAAATATTAGATACAAATTTGGTAATTCGCTAGGCAAACCGTGTTTAAAACTTAACTGTGCATCATTACAATATGTCCATCCTTTACTGCATTTTAAATAGACAGTGTAATGTCCAGGTGTTGTTGAAGGACCATCATGGAAAATAATTGCTTCTGCTGCAAAAGTTCTTCCTGATATTGATACTTGACTTGCTACAAAATGTTTAATTAAAGTTTCCAATTTTCTTCCATCAGCTGTACAATGTTGTATCATTAAACTGATTTGCATTGCCTATACTCCATGTTTTGATTTGCTGCCTTAACTAGTTTGTTGAAAGACACTGTTATACAGTCTGGTAAAGTCAAATATATAAATCTTTCAGTATCTTTGTTAGTGCTACATGTAAACATACAATTTTCACATTGATGTTTCCATTTATAAAAAAGGCCGAACAGATTTTCAATACGGTAAGCATATACATTAGAAATTCCTGAGCACCTTGTTGGATATTCTGCGTAAATTGTTTAGAACCAAAACATATATCCAAAACATTACGAATATCAGAAACCCTTTGCATTTTACTTTAATCAGTTCTCAATTTTTCATAAACAGAATGCAACAAGGAACAAAATCTTTTTTCATGATTCTCCATAATTTGCTGTTGCAAACTTTCTAGAAAAAAAACAACATTGACCACTACATTAGCATAGCAGTTGATACCTGACCTATTTTCTAACTGATAACCAACAATCTCTTCAATAGTGTCCTTTTTCTTTTTGCTTGCAATCTCAACATTATCTTGATTTTTTCCTTTCCTATAACTTCACTAAAGATATTCTCAAATCTTCCTTTTCAACATAGTACACTCTTTTCAGTTCAAAATCAAGTTTATTGAAGAAGAGCATGGTAATAATACAAATCAGGGACAATACTAATAAGGGAGCAATGGTGGAGAAATAATAAGAAGGGAGTAGGGGAGAGGGGAAATAAAATCTTACAATGATGGAGTAAAAAAAGGAGAGCAATGCAATTCAACACAATCAATACAACATACAAAATATAGAAGTGAATCATAGTACACTCTTTTCAAACACAAGATATTCACCTAAATTTGGAGCATATGCTCTTCTTAACCTAGCATACTCTTTTACGCAGTTGGCATCTGCAATAATCTTTCTCTCTTCAAAATCAATCAAAAATAATCCAGATAAAGTTCTGACTTGAGACAAAGCAACCTATGGCATACCCTCTTTAAACACAGTACTTCCAATGTTCACCAAAGCACTGTCTACACTATGGGGGCGATTCTGATTTCGGCCATAAGGGCTCCGAACCATGTTCGGAGCCCTTCCGACCAAAACGGTCACTGCCGGCCGGATTCCTTTCCAACCGAGCCATTACGATGGGCTCAGTCGGAAAAGAATCCAACTCGGATTTCCAGATTGCGGACGACAGGCTTGTCCTGCCCGCAGTCCGGAAATCCCACAGTACTCTCCCGTGGCCTCTTTATGACAGAGGGAGTATGATGGCAGCTTTTCACTGACTTTTTGTGCCAGTCTGTCCTGCACAAAAAGGCAGTCGGAAGATGTCTCTGGGGGCCCCCATGGGTGTTAGGTCGCCAGATGGTGCCCCTCCATTGATCCCTGCACCCTGTGGCCGGCACCCGAAGGTGCACCCCAGCTTTCCACAATGCAGGCATGCATTCCGCTCGGAATGCATGCTTGCATTGTAAAGTATGTAAATGCGCATGAACCCTGTTCGGTCACATCGTACTAGCAGGGCTGTAACCGATGACAGCAGGTCGGTCGGTTACAGCTCGTTTGCCGATGTCGGATGGACTCAGGTCCGTCCGACATCGGAATAGGCCCCTTAATCCTTGAGATTTAGGAATAGTGACTGCATATGCCAGAGAAAGTGGAAACTGTTTTCTACGGACATATAAATCTTTAAGAAGCAAAAAACTATCTGAACAACGACCAATTTGTTTTACTTCTTCAATTTGATCAAATTTGATTTTTAAAAATTCAATTCCATCTCTATTTTGATAATTAACAAAATCCACAACTTTACCCATTGCTCCATTTACTAAACCTTTTCTACATCCAAATTAGGCCTTAAAATTACCCGACAGTTGATACATACATATAGATTCTTTTCTAAACCAGCAGTTTTAGATCCCAATTTTTCTAGATGTTCATTGAATATAGAACACTCGCACAGTGTTGACATTAAGCAGATTAGAGATTTATTTTCTGCAATTTTCATATATATTTTCTCAGGAACTATATTATCATTTGGAAACAAATTCGAAAGTAGTCGACTTTGCAAAGCTTGTATGCCATGTTCTGTCAGTACTCCAATTCTTTTATCTTTTATCTTGAAGAATAGTTCCATAATCAACATAATTTGCCTGTCGCATATTTGTAATGAGTTCTTTGTATTCAAAATATGACCAAATGTTAACGTTTCCAAAACTACCCAAAGACTTTCTGGTGTCCTCATGCACAAGTGTTTTAAATACTGGTTGTCCTTTTACGGGAGTAAGTTGCAGTAGATCTCCAAAAACTATGACATGTTTTCCTCCAAATAAGATATTGTACTCAGTTTTAAGAATTTGCTGCATTCTTAAATGCACAAAAGCAAGCATTACGTTTGAGACCAAGCTTACCTCATCAATAATTAGAAGTTTCATTTTCTTCAGCACTCTTGAAATTTCATAACAAGCTTTTCCAGATAGCTTGTGATATTGAAATTTGTTTTCATGCTCTACAGGTAGTATAAGTAAACAATGCAATGTAATTCCCATAATGTTGTGTGCTGCCAACCCAGTTAGAGCAGTTACAACACAAGACAAATGTGAGTCTGTTGTTTTCTGTAGAAAACTGGTCAATACTTTAAGTAAGAAAGTTTTTCCTGTTCCATCTTGACCACTGACATACATTCGGATAGGTTGAAATGATGTGCATGTGCATTCTTTCTTTTCATGAAGAAATCCATGGTCAATCTGTTGTTTCACTTGGTGATATATTTCCTTCTATTCAACATTTAGTTGTTCTTTCAAATGCCCTAAGTACATATTATCATCTTGAACTTGATGCATTTCTTTTTCCACTTCATTCATGGCGATTGCCACTTCATTTTCAAGACTTGGTTGTCCTAGTGGATCTTGACTCAGTGGAGCAGAACTTTGACTGTCTTGAGAACTGTCTCTAGCAATCTCAGCTGCAATAGTAGCTTCGTGATCAATTCCATCATTCAACATTTTTAGATAATTTGCAAAAACAGTACATTCTATGGTATCTTTACAAGCATTGAAGGAATCTTCATAGTTCTGAAAATCTCCAAGTAATTCCAATTCTGTAGGCCACGGTTTGGACAGTTTCAAAAGTGCTAAATAGTAAAATTCACTTTTATCAGGAGTGTTACAACTCAGTTATCTGTGATTAATCAAATTTCCTTCCCTTTGTTTCACCAAACATCCTTCGAACAAATCACAGTATATTTCCCTTCATTGATGTTTTCTATAGTATTCCGTTTGAAAGTGTAGTTTTGCAGCACTTCATAGAGACATATGTTCTAAAGATGATGACTTCTATTTGGATAATATGTGTCCAACATGTTTGTTTTGACAATATTAGTACTTTCCGGATCTTTGTCTGCTAAATATTCGATTTCTTGTACAGATTTAAGTACTTGATTTTGCGTTGCAGCAAGACCTAGACTCACCCAAATGATTCTTCTAGATTTTGAGTTTAAACTTGCAGATGATAACTGATCTGAGCATTCATACGCTCCAATTTCTCGATGGGATAACATCTTCAAACTAAAGCTGTATAATTTCTTACTAAGACTCTTCTCGTGAGAAATTTCTTCCCACTTTTCTTTGAATTCCATCTTTTCTGATTTTGTAATGTAGGATGTCACATACCAGGCAACAGCAATGGAATTACCCGCAACATACTGAATATCCATATTAGCATTCCACATTGAAAGAATAACTGGAATATAATCATTTATGTATTTTGATTCTTCACTTCTTCTCAAATTGTATGTATTTTTTGGAGATTTTCTAGTGATGGTATGTCTCATAGCTGACATAAAACTGTTTACTCTTCCTTTGGATATTACAGGACGTGAAAATCCAAAACGACATTTGGCATAAAACCTTTCCTTAGACTTGTACTTTCGCCGACAGTATTTTCCACATTGATGACTTTTTAAATACAGATCAACAGTCCTAGTCTGATTTTTATAGTGATTTCGCCGACAACAAATACAAGAATAATTTGGCCTTTCACCTGAAATCACTTTAAACTTTGTAATTTGTTGTTCAAAATGTTTTGTAGTAGTATGTTGCACATTCTCTTCAACATTTTCTTCTATTAATGTGTCAGTTTCTGCACTCTCTTGTTCAGGACCAAAGTAACAAAACTCAATTTCATCACAAACCTTTTTTTACATCTGATACCGACCCATCAAAAGAGCACTGTTCAACTCATTTAACATTAGTGCTGGACTATTTGCGTAGTACAATTTTCAGACTAACGTCCGCATTTGAGAATGATATACTGTTAATATCCTGAAATGATGAAAAACACTTTGACTTACTTTTCAAGAAAGACAAGCAAGAGAATGGCCTTGCAAAACAGTATTTTTTCTCACTCTGCAAGGATCTAGTCCTTGCAACATCTTAATCCTTTGTTTAACACTTTTTTTTACTATATTCTCGTAAGAAATAGCATAAAATATCAATAGATTCCTGTCGTACACTACAAATACTACTGCAATCCCAAGTATACACTGGGGCTTTAGGACGTCTCCCTAGAACCTCATCAGCTGTCACTTCTTCTACATTTCTGGGAACTATCTTCTCTTTGTCAATTGAACAACCATTTCTAACCTCATAAACTCGACCACTGGTATCAACTACATGCAATAAATTGTTGGTCTGAAAATAACTCCCTTCATTAAAGAAAGGCTCTGAACTTGAACTGTGTTTCCATTCACCCCCCAAAAAATCACAAAAATTAGTTTTGTGAATTACTCTTTTCTTCTTACTTTTGGCCTTCATAAAATGGATTGGTTTATCTAGTGATCGAATTCTGTTTAAAACTAAAATGAATATTTTTCTTTTTAATTCAAAAGCCTTTTAAACAATGGATTCAATATGCTTCTTCTTTTTATAAAATAGTGCTCTTTTTTAATATTTTTTCACATCTTTTAGCAAGTTAGAAACAACTCTATTATAAAAAATGTTTTTTCTTATTTCTTTATACTGATTTTGCCTTTTTTACCATACATTATATCTTTTGAATATCATTACTAATTTTTTCCTTTGCTTTTATTCATATTCTTTTTTCTGGTCGAACCCTTCTCAGTACTTTGCACAATCTGCACACTGTTTCTAGGCTTTGAAAGTTTTTTAATGAATTCTTTTGTTGTCTTACCGGAAGACATTTTCTTTTCACCCACATGGTGTTGGTCATCCAATACTTGCTGTTGATTTTTCCTCAAATAATTGTCCTTTTTCTTTCCTTTTCTCTTTCTTGATTTGTCAGGCATGATAAGTTTATTTTAATGATGATAAACAATATCTGTAAAAAATAAACATAAATAAATGTATAATACATTTATAAATTATACTTTTCTATTACTATACCAACACATTGTATATAAAAAACATTTAACCACTTTCACTTGTAATCACTAATTGAAATTGTAATTGAAGGTGGAAAGTTAACTGTGTAGGTGATTAGAGGGCTGCATGTGTAATGGACAAGGGTTTGTACCAGTGTTTGTGTTAAGCACTGGGACATTATATGAGTACTTAGGCACTGACTGAATGATTAGAGTCTTGCAAGGAGAATGCCTAGATAAATGTTAAGTGTTTGGGTTTTGGTGCAGTGTTTGGATTACTACATAATGCTGGGTGGCTGACTGGAGCAGTGCATAGGGAGTGACAGGGTGTTTGCTGGAGTGTATAGGTACTGCCTAAGTAATTAAAGATGTGAAAGACAAGTGTGCAGATGGTTAGACGACTACCTGCATTGTGGACTGGAGTTTTTACAAGTACATGTGTTACGGCCTAGCTAAATGTACAAGTAATTGGGTACCAAAACAATGGTTAGAGTACTACAAGGCGAGTGCCTGGGTGAATGTACAAGTGGTTCAGTTTTGGCGCAGTGAATGAATGGATTAGTAGATGGTACTGAATAGGTCACTAAAGGAGTGCAGGAGCAGTGGCAGGGTGTTTGCTGGAGTGTATGCATACTGCCTTGGTAAATGAACGTCTGTAAAATAAGTGTATAGGTGATTAAAGGACTGCATGCACATTGGACAGAGGTTTATAGCAATTCATGTTGTAAGGCCCGGATTACTGCATGAGTACTTGAGTACTGACTGAATGATTAGAGTACTGCAAGGAGAGTGCCTGGTTGAATTTATAAGTGGTTGGGTTTTGGCGCAGTGAATAGATTAGTACATGGTGCTGAAAGGGTCACTAGAGGATTGCAAGGGGAGTAACAGGGTGTTTGTAGGAGTGTATGGATACTGTCTGGGGAATTGAAGGCCTGAAACACAAGTGTGTAGGTGGTTAGAGGACTACTTGCATAGTGCATAGGAGTTTGAAGCAGTCCATGTGCTAAGGCCGTGGATCACTGCATGAGTACTTGGGTACTGACTGCATGATTACAATACTGCAAGGAGAGTGCCTGGGTGAATTTATAAGTGGTTGGGTTATGGCACAGTGAATGGATTAGTACATGGTGCTGAAAGGGTCACTAGAGGATTGCAAGGGGAGTAACAGGGTGTTTTCAGGAGTGTATGGATACTGACTGGGGAATTGAAGGTCTGAAACACAAGTGTGTAGGTGGTTAGAGGACTACATGCATAGTGCATAGGAGTTTGAAGCAGTCCATGTGCTAAGGCACTAGATCAATGCATGAGTACTTGGGTACTGACTGAATGATTAGACTACTGCAAAGAGAGAGCGCGGGTGAATTTATAAGTGGTTGGGTTTTGGCATAGTGAATGGATTAGTACATGGTGCTAAAAAGGGTCACTAGAGGATTGCAAGGGAAGTAACAGGGTGTTTGCAGGAGTGTATGGATACTGTCTGGGGAATTGAAGGCCTGAAACACAAGTGTGTTGGTGGTTAGAGGACTACATGCATAGTGCATAGGAGTTTGAAGCAGTCCATGTGCAAAGGTGCTGGATCTCAGCATGAGTACTTGGGTACTGACTGAATGATTAGAGTAGTGCAAGGACAGTGCCTGGGTGAATTTATAAGTGGTTGGGTTTTGGCGCAGTGAATAGATTAGTACATGGTGCTGAATGGGTCACTAGAGAAATGCAAGGGGTATAATAGATTTTTAAACAGTTATGTGTCAGCTAAGACATAAAGTAACCAAATACTTCTCTCACAATGGTTGCCCAAATGCACGCAGACTCACAGTGTGATTCTAGACAAGCAACACCATTCCTTGGACTTTAGCAAAACAAACTCACTAGTCTGGAAGGGATAAGGTGACTGCACAAATTCTACATATTTCACTATTGCTCTCTAGTGTGAATACATGACTAATTATGCGAATGCATAAGCAATGACTGGCTTCTAATACTACTAAAACTTGATAATAGGATAGGTTTTTAAGAGGTTATGTGTCAGCAAATACACAAAGTAACTAAATGCTTCTCTCACAAAGGTTGCCCAAATGCACAAAGACTCATAGTCTGATTCTAGACAATCATTTCTTGGACTTTAGGAAAACAGACTCACTAGTCTTGAAGCGGTAAGGTGACTGCACACATTCTACATATTTCACTACTGCACTCTAGTATGAATATCAGAGTCTTTCTGCGAATGCATAAGCAATGACTGGCTTCTAATACTACTGTAACTTGACAACAGGATAGGTTTTTAAGCAGTTATGTGTCAGCAACACTATTCCCTGGACTTTAGCAAAGCAGAGTCACTAGTCTGAAAGGGGTAAGGTGACTGCACACATTCTACATATTTCACTACTGCACTCCAGTTTTAATGCGTGACTGATTTTGCAATTGTATAAGGAATTACTGGCTTCTAATACTACTAAAACTAGACAACAGGATAGGTTTTTAAGCAGTTATGTGTCAGCAAATACATGAAGTAACCAAATGCTTCTCTCATAATGGTTGCTCAAATGCACACAGACTCACAGTGTGATTCTAGACAAGCAACACTATTCCCTGGACTTTAGCAGGAGATACACATTATTCTTATTAAAAACAAAGGTACCACATAAATCCCTCACAGATTAATACCTCACCTTTCAAATTGATTTGTAGATGAAGAAGTATGTCAGTCACACACCAGAGTTTCTTATACAGAATGGCTGTAGTACACTGCTCTTAGCAAAACCAAAAAATGGCAAACTTTCCATCTCATTCTGCACACATATACATGTAAATATCAAATCACATTGCTTCCCACATTAATACAAAAGCTAACACACATTTCTATTGGTTACACATTTCAACCCTTTCTAATTGACATAACTTTGAACCGTACCCCCACTCTGCATAATGCCTGTTACCATAGTAACAGTTCATGGAACACTCAACTGAACACACAAGTCACAAGTTCAGCATATAATGTTGCAAATCCAAACAGCAAGTGTGCTTGACATTTCAAAATATCAGCTTATCCTGTGTAATGTTACTTTCACACAGTTTTCATTAACCAATAAGAAACATGGTCTTGAAACACAGACACATGCACCCTAATTTTCAGTCTATAATGTTCTCAAACAGCCAATCATTTCTCTTTTTATTAAACTGCACCTTGTCCACCATTTTAGAAAAATCTTAGTTTTCAAACTGCCCATTTCACATACAGACACCTTCTGAGTGCATCCAGACCTCCCTTCAAGATGCTTAGAGTGTGGATTGTGGGGCACAGCTATATTTTCTGGACCCAAAGGTATGCAAAAAACAGAGGTATTGACAAAACCTAGCTTTGCCAAATGTAGACATTAAATGGATTAGACAGAGAGGATTAATGTGGCACCAATTGATGCCATTGGGTAAATCCGTTTTGCATCTCCAACACCCTGACCTCATAATTGCGCACTGTGGTGGCAATGACCTAGGCACTTTGATTGGGGTAGGTCTGGAAATGCTTATGAAGGACACCTTTGAAAAATTGATGTCACTTTCCCCCCAAACTGCCTTTGTCTATTCTAACATATGCCAAAGACAGAAATGGAACTGGTCTAATCAATTTTGTCCACAGATTGAGAAAGCTAGCAAACATGTCAATAAAGCTGTTTCTGCTTATCTCAGAGATTATAGAATGGGGTCGTTTTACAACAACAATCTGCATTTTAATATGGACAGCATCTATAGGAGAGATGGTGTACATTTTCCAGATAAGGGTAGCAGAGTCTTCCTCAACAACTTTAGACTCTGCATCGATACTTACTTGTAGGTACCAAAATCTCCCAATAAACACAATAGCTCTTTTTAGAGCCACACAAGATCTAAACACATAAGCTTGATATATATCTGAAAATGTTTACTTTTTTTTGCATGGAATCGTGCACCCAAGGCGTTAGGAGTCGTGCAGCCAAGTCGTTAGGAGTCGCACACCCAAAGCATTCACAGCAGCGGGCCATGCTGGGAGTCGAGCACCCAGCACGTGCACACCAGGGTGCCACCCTGAACCACCCTGAGCGCCGCGCTGGGTGCGCGACTCCTAATTTTACCCCCCCCAAAAAAATGTGTTCCTATCACTAATTTATATTCTCCCCGGGGACCTCATCCCCCGGGCCTTTACACAACGTTGGGGACCGTGGGGGAAGCCCCAATGCTCCCACGGTCCTGCCGACTCCCCGCGTCCTTCGAGAGCTGGCATTGCTTTTCCACATGAGGAGCTACTGATATGCAGCTCCCCATGTGGAAAAGCAATCTGGTTTGAATTTTGAAAGAGAGAGCAGGTTTCCCAGCTCTCTCTTCCAAAATCCAAAACAAGTTTGCTAAGGCCATAGCAAACAGCAGTGTCCCAGGGGTGGGCACCCCTAGACACTGCAGGAGCTGGCCCTGGGTGGCAGTCCCCAGGAGGGGTGTCCCTAAGCAGAACAGGCTGAAAATGAATTTAAAAAAATGTAGTATTTAGGTTTGACAAATTAAGCAGCCCACCTTAGTCACAGGCCTTTGGCCCACCCACACAAGTGAGGTATCATTTAACTCCGGAGATCAAGGGGAACGCTGGGTGGTAGGACATTTGTGCCGGCACGGAGATCCGACCCAAAAATGTATGGAAAAGTGTTTTTTTTAACCTAAATTTAAGGTTTGCAGGGATTTCTGGGTAGGAAAACATTGGCGGACCCACGCATGCCATACCTCCCTGTACTCCCCCGGGTGTCTAGTTTTCAGAACTGTTTGGGTTTGGTAGTTTCCAAAGATGCCCGCCAAGCCCCGGGCCAAAAGCTCAGGTGACCCCCTCAAAAAATAAGATTGTTTTGCTCAAGGTAATTTTTAAGTCTCCACCGTACGAATTGGGCTCTTTCCTATTGCAGCCACTATGCCTACCCACGCAAGTGAGGAACCATTTTTATCGGGAGACCTGGGGGAACGCTGGGTGGGAGGTAATTTGTGTCTGCCCAGTGATGCCACGCTTTCCCACACAAAAAAGTGTAAAAAAACAGATTTTTTAGGCTAAAATTGAGGTTTGCAAGGGATTCTGGGTAAAGGAACGTTGGAGGATTCACGCAAGCCATACCTCCTTGGAAGCCCCCGGGTGTCTACTTTTCAGAAAAGTGTGGGTTTGGTAGGTTTCCCTAGATGGCCGTCTAGCACGGGGCCGAAAACCCAGGTAACCCCTCTTGCAAAAGCTGGTGGTTTTGACAATGGTGGGTTGTAAAACATTGGTGGACCCACGCATGCCATAGCTCCCTGGACTCCCCCGGGTGTCTAGTTTTCAGAACTGTTTGGGTTTGGTAGTTTCAAAAGATGGCCACCGGGCCACGGGCCAAAAACTCAGGCGCCCCCCCAATAAAAATCAAGGTAGTTTTGCAAAAGGTTATTTTAAATTCACCACCGTACGATTTGGACTTTTTCCTGTTTCAGCCACTATGCCTACCCACGCAAGTGAGGTACCATTTTTATCGGGAGACCTTGGGGAACGCTGGGTGGGAGGAAATTTGTGTGAGCCCAGTGATGCCACGCTTTCCCACACAAAAATGTGTGAAAAATCTGATTTTTTTCAGCTATAATTGAGATTTGCAAGGGATTCTGGGTAAAGGAACGTTGGAGGATCCACGCAAGCCATACCTCCTGGCAGCCCCCGGGTGTCTACTTTTCAGAAATGTGTGGGTTTGGTAGGTTTCCCTAGGTGGCCGTCTAGCACGGGGCCAAAAACCCAGGTAACCCCTCTTGCAAAAGCTGAGTGTTTTGACAATGGTGATAATGTCTACTGCCCCATCTGTCCCCGGGAGAGGCAGGAAGGCTGTCATTTTAGCGGGGGAGGGGGTGGGGCATGGGCATGCCAGTTTTGGGCAGCCCCACCCTATTTCAAATTTGCCCCCCAAAAAAATCCCTGGCATCTAGTGGGCTTTTTGCCCCCCCCCGGTGTCACGACCGCGTATCCTCAGGATCAGGGCGATGCTATATAGGGGTCCACCTCCAGACTGCCCTATCCTCTGAAACTCAACTTAACAGAGAATAAGGAAATAAGGAAATCAGGTGAGGGAAAAAAGGCCAGGATAGGACTGGAACAGGACAGGAGGCTGTAAGGAGAGAAGAAATCAAGAAGAACAAACAGGCATTAGTACAGATTACAATCTAACTACTCTCAGTATTTTCTCACTAGAACACCACCTACCATGGGGACTAGCTAAGCTTTCCTTTCCTTCCCGGTAGGTAGTGTGGAAGCCCTCTTCCAAGTAAAATACACCACTCTGGAAAGCAATAAACACGGTAAGCATCGATTACACTGCTTCACCCTCCCCAGACACTCGTCCCATGCGTTTACTCACACACCTTCCAGCCTTCCTGGGATCACCAAACTAAATCCGAAATACCCTAAGTGAATCCAAGTGCAAAGAAAAAGAGTGCTCCAAAAAACGACCAATTGAGTCTTTAACAGTTTCTCAAAAAGTAACTATACAGATCCATAGTCCAGTGTACACTATTCCACAATCCAGGTTTTTGGTTGCCCACAGTTCCAATACCATCAGAAGCAACAGTGTTAATATAACAAACAAGTTCCTGTAGCGTTTTCTCCAAGAACGCGCTAGCTCTACGTTCCAGTGATACAACAACTCATGGATCGGTGGATGCAGCGAGTCCAATCCGTCTCTACCTCGCAGAGACTCCAACACCAGCCGGTGTCGGTATCGCGTTCAGCAGCCGCTGAACGCTCAGAAGGAGAGCAAGTAAATCCCCGCTCGGGTTCTCTCGGCCGAGGGAACCAAAAGGTGGGAACACCGCCACAGGATTTAGCAGCCTTCCCCGCTTCAACCCGCCGGGAACTTTCCTACCGGCTGCTCAGGAATTGCAGACAAACTCCAGGACACGCAGCAGCCGCCGCACGCCCCAACAACTCGATCAAGGTACGCCCAAGTCTGAACACAACCTAGGCGAACAATCCAGGGTTCGAAACTCCGAAGAATCAAACAAAATCACGTACAAAGTTCTCCGGGAGGCAGACCCCTAAATAGACTTGGGCTCCTCCCTCGTGCTAAGCCTTCTGGTAGTTGTGGTTCTGATGGCTCTTACACGCCAGAAGAGGTAGCACCCCTCCGTAGTCCGGCTCATGACAGTATATCCCTCCTTACCAGCGCCTACTTGCTCCAGGCTTCCCCGGATGACTGGCAAAGAAGCGATGAACAGCAAGAGGCCCGTGAACCCCAGAACTGGGTTCCCATGAGTCATCCTCAGCCGCATACCCCTTCCAGGAAACAAGAAACCACAACCTACCCTGCCTGAAGCGAGAGTCCAAGATCTTACGTACTTCATATTCCAGGTTCCCATCCCGCAACATCGGAGGAACAGCTTTCACTCGAGCCCCCAGGGCTGGTTTCAATAAACTGCAGTGGAAGACAGGGTGAATCTGTAATGAAGCAGGAAGCTTTAACTTGTAGGCCACCGGATTCACCCGTCTCACCACCGTGTATGGCCCGATGTAGCGTGGATGAAAAACGCTCCGAAAATGGAAGCGGATGTTTTTTGTTGAGAGCCATACTCTATCACCAACCTTGTACTCAGGTCCTTCCCTCCGATGTTTATCCTCCCATTTCTTGTAAGATACCTTCGCATTCTCCAACGAGGCCTGTACCTTCCGATGGATACGCAAAAGCGCCCTCACTTTACTGGCCACTGTTGGATGATTGGCTACGTCAATAGGGATGGTTACTGGTAAGATGTTAACATTGAACCCAGAATTTGCCCGGAAGGGTGTCTCCCCTGTAGAACAGTGCCATGCGTTATTATAGGACAATTCCGCTAGCCACAACAGAGACACCCAAGAGTTTGCCGCCTCATCCGCATAGCAGCGAAGATATTTTTTCAGAGTTTGATTTAGTCTCTCTGTCTGACCATCGGATTGAGGATGGAAGCTGGTCGACAGGGCCACCGAGATGTTTAGAGCCTTACACCAAGTTTGCCAAAACCTGGCCACGAACTGTGGACCCCTGTCTGAAATGATGACTTGCGGAACCCCATGAAGACGAACCACTTGAGTTAACAACAGCTGGGCTGTTTGAGAAGCGGAAGGAAGATTCCTGCAGGGGATGAAATGTCCCATTTTGGTGAAACTATCCACCACAACCAGTATGGCGTCATTCCCTTTATCCATTGGCAACCCCACTACAAAATCCAAACTGATGACCTGCCACAGCCTCGATGGAGTCGGCAATGGCATGAGAAGCCCTGCTCGCTTTGATGGAGTGTTCTTGGCTCTTGCGCAGGTTTCACACTGGTTAACCCACTGTTTTACATCCCGTACCAGACCATCCCACCAGAAATGTCTTCGAACCTCATGTCTTTTGATGCCCTTGATGACTAGCCATCAACGCATTATGACACCAGTTGAAGGCCTGTAAGCGAAGTGCATGGGTTGGAAGGAACAGTTTGTTCTGCACCATGGGCAAACCGTGTTTAAGGGACCGATGATTCGACACAGCCGCCCATTGTTCCCATTGTTGCAGCATACGCTGCTTGGCTACCACTTCCAAGAACTGTCCCACCTGGATCGAACACACCACCGCCTCTGGCGATAGTATAGGACGAAGAGCCACCTGCTCGTCACCATCAGTATTCAAACACCTGGACAGGGAGTCAGCTTTTCTATTTTCCACCCCCGGTCGGAAGGTGATGGTGAACTCATATTCGGCGAAAAACAGCATCCACCGCATTTGCCTTTGTGACAGGTGTCTGGCCGTCTTCAAATACACCAGATTGCGGTGATCAGAATACACCGTCACTGGATGCTGTCCCCCCCACAGGTAGTGCCTCCACTCCTGAAACGCTTTCTTCACTGCCAACAATTCCTTCTCGGCGATGGTATAATTTGCTTCTGCCAGATTCAGTTTTTTCGAAAGAAAGGCAACAGGGTGCAGCAATTCCGTTACAGGATCACGCTGTGACAATACTGCCCCCACTGCTACGTCGGAGGCATCCGCCTCAACCATGAATGGTACATCCAACTGGGGGTGCTTCAAAACTGGAGCAGAACTGAACGCCACCTTTAACTGTTCGAATGCCTCCGTGGCCTCTTGAGTCCACAAAAAAGGTACCCCCTTTTGTAGCAACTAGGTAATAGGAGAAACCAGCTGTGAAAAATGCGAGACAAATCTCCTATAACAATTCGAGAATCCCAGGAAGCACTGGATGTCACGTACACTCGATGGAACCGGCCCCTCCAACACCGCCCTCACCTTTCTGTCAGCCATTCTGAAACCCTTAGGGTTAAGAATCACCCCCAAAAACTCCACTTCTTCAACACCAAACTCGCACTTGCTCAGTTTGCAGAAACATTGATGTTCCTGTAGTTTCTGCAATATCAACAACACGTGGCCCACATGTTGAGCTGGCGTTACAGAGTATATCAACAGGTCATCAATATAGATGATAACAAACCTGTCCAGATACTCTTTCATGATGTCATTTATGAAGAACTGGAATGCCGCCGGGGCATTGCATAGCCCAAACGGCATTACCAGGTACTCATAAAGACCAAAACAGGTTTTAAACGCTGTCTTCCATTCATCGCCAGCCCTGATCCTCACCAGATGATAGGCCCCTCTGAGGTCCAGACGTGTATAGATCCCTGCCTCCCTGACCTGATCCAAAAGGACGGAAATGAGAGGAAGCGGATACCTGTTCCGCACCGTCACTTTATTCAATTGCCTATAGTCTATACAAGCCCTCAGTTCTTTATTGGCTTTTGCTATGAAGAAAAGTGGCGAGGCAGCAGGGGAGCGTGAAGGGCGTATAAATCCCAGCTTGCTAAAGCGCTCGATATAGTTCCTCAGATGTTCCGTTTCTGACACAGAAAGAGCATACACTCTGCATGATGGCACCACCGCCCCCTCCACTAAGTCAATTTGGCAGTCGTAATCCCGATGCGGGGGTAAGGTCTCCGCCTTCACTTCACTAAAGACGTCCTGAAAACGATGGTATACCGAGGGCAATGCCACATCGGTCTCCACCGCTGTAGCGATATTGAACCCTTCGGCTAACGAGGACACATGGGCTGCGGAGGAGTACAAGCAGCTCTCTTCACATTCCTCGGACTCGAAACGGACTGTTCTAGCTCTCCAATCAATAGTAGGATTGTGTTGCCACAACCAAGGCATCCCCAGTATTACCTCGTACTGAGGAGCCTCGATGATGTTCAACACAATCCTTTCTCTGTGGTTTCCTATCCCCCTGGGCATAACCAACTCAATGCTCTCTGTATGGGCTGTAACAGGGCCCGACCTCAACTGTGTGCCATCTACCGCCAACACCATTTCTGGTCTTGCAATCGGTACCTTCACCAAACCCAGCCTGTCAACCAACCCCTGGTCTATAAAATTACCCGTGGCACCAGAGCCAACCATAGACACTACCTGATGACTCTCAAGGTTGGTGTTCAAGAACATAGATAACAAGATATGAGCCTCAGACTTCTTACATGTGGGCACCTCTAAAGACGGGATCTTCCACTCAAGCGAAGGCTTTCTCTCCACTGACTGACCCTCTGTATCTGTATCCCCAACTTCCCTGACTACAGCCTGGGTTACCGCTAGCTGTTTCGCTGGGGGGAAATATTTAGTCTTTTTGGGTCTCATCGTGCAGTCCCGTATGAAGTGCCCCTTTTTTCCACAATACATGCAGAGCCCCAGAGCTCTTCTACTCTCCCTCTCAGTTTTCGTTAGTGGTGGTCTAATCGCTCCTAACTCCATGGGCTCAGATCCCACTTCCTTTATGCTAGGCCGACCTACTGAGGGTGGTCCGGCTCCGTATCTGTCACCTCTCCTACGCTCTCCGCCTCTATCAGACATACGATGGTCCAATCTCAATGTGAGATTGATCAAATCTATGCAGGTCTTGGGTTGGGGGTCTATCTGCGCAATTACGTCTTTCAATTCTTCGTTTAAGCCCTGATAATATAAGGCCATCCTTTTTGCCTCTGGCCACGAGGTCTCCACCACCAATCTATTGAAGGCAGTCATATAGGTGACAAGTTCCTTCTTACCCTGACGCAACCCCAATAACTCCTTGTCAGCACTCAGGGTGGTGGCCCGTCGATCAAAGACCCTTTCAAACTCAGTACGGAATGCTTCCCAGTTAGACAACAAAACATCATCCGATCTCACTAAAGGCACTGCCCAGCTGGCCGCGTCCCCTGTTAAATATGAGATTGCGAACGCCACCCGGGATATGTGAGTGGGAAAGGAAGCAGGTCTACAAGAGAAATGTAAGGCAACCTGGGTCAGAAAGGTTTGTAAGGTAGCAGGATCCCCTGAATATCTCTCGGGACTGGCCAATGGTATAGGGGGAGACACCGTGACTTGTATAGGAGAACCCCCCGTAGTGGCATCAAATGGGTTTCGTGTTTGTTTATCCAAACGTTCCTTCAAAGCAGCCGTTTCGGCTCTAGAAGCCTCTAATTCATGCTGTACCACCCCCAGTGCATGTAATACATCGTCCAGAGTGGCCATCCTTACAGAACCCCCTGACCAGGAGGATATCAATACATGGGTGCGTGATTCTGTCACGACCGCGTATCCTCAGGATCAGGGCTACGCTATATAGGGGTCCACCTCCACACTGCCCTATCCTCTGAAACTCAACTTAACAGAGAATAAGGAAATCAGGTGAGGGAAAAAAGGCCAGGATAGGACTGGAACGGGACAGGAGGCTGTAAGGAGAGAAGAAATCAAGAAGAACAAACAGGCATTAATACAGATTACAATCTAACTACTCTCAGTATTTTCTCACTAGAACACCACCTACCATGGGGACTAGCTAAGCTTTCCTTTCCTTCCCGGTAGGTAGTGTGGAAGCCCTCTTCCAAGTAAAATACACCACTCTGGAAAGCAATAAACACGGTAAGCATCGATTACACTGCTTCACCCTCCCCAGACACTCGTCCCATGCGTTTACTCACACACCTTCCAGCCTTCCTGGGATCACCAAACTAAATCCGAAATACCCTAAGTGAATCCAAGTGCAAAGAAAAAGAGTGCTCCAAAAAACGACCAATTGAGTCTTTAACAGTTTCTCAAAAAGTAACTATGCAGATCCATAGTCCAGTGTACACTATTCCACAATCCAGGTTTTTGGTTGCCCACAGTTCCAATACCATCAGAAGCAACAGTGTTAATATAACAAACAAGTTCCTGTAGCGTTTTCTCCAAGAACGCGCTAGCTCTACGTTCCAGTGATACAACAACTCACGGATCGGTGGATGCAGCGAGTCCAATCCGTCTCTCCCTCGCAGAGACTCCAACACCAGCTGGTGTCGGTATCGCGTTCAGCAGCCGCTGAACGCTCAGAAGGAGAGCAAGTAAATCCCCGCTCGGGTTCTCTCGGCCGAGGGAACCAAAAGGTGGGAACACCGCCACAGGATTTAGCAGCCTTCCCCGCTTCAACCCGCCGGGAACTTTCCTACCGGCTGCTCAGGAATTGCAGACAAACTCCAGGACACGCAGCAGCCGCCGCACTCCCCAACAACTCGATCAAGGTACGCCCAAGTCTGAACACAACCTAGGCGAACAATCCAGGGTTCGAAACTCCGAAGAATCAAACAAAATCACGTACAACGTTCTCCGGGAGGCAGACCCCTAAATAGACTTGGGCTCCTCCCTCGTGCTAAGCCTTCTGGTAGTTGTGGTTCTGATGGCTCTTACACGCCAGAAGAGGTAGCACTCCTCCGTAGTCCGGCTCATGACACCCGGCAGGGCAGATTGGGGGGTAATGCCCTTATCTACCCCCAGGGGGGTCCGAAAGTCCACTAGACGCCAGGGAGATTTTGGGGCAAATTTTGATTAGGTCTGCCCAAGACGGGCATGCCAATGCCCCCACCCTAATAAAAATTTGCCTAAAAAAATCCCTGCTGTCTTGTGGGCTTTTTGCCCCCCCCCCCCCAGGGGGGGGCAGATTGGAGGCTACTGCCCCATCAGCCCTCAAGGCGGGGGCAGGAAGGCTGTTATTTTTGTGTGGGAGGGGGTGGTGGCATAGGCATGCCCATTTTGGGCAGCCCATCCAAATTCAAATTTGCCCGCAAAAAAATCCCTGGCATCTAGTGGGCTTTTTGCCCCCCCGGCGGGGCAGATTGGGGGGGTAATGCCCCCATATGCCCCCCAGGGGAGTCAGAAAGTCCACTAGATGCCAGGGAGTTTTTGGAGCAAATTTTAATTAGGGTGGAGTCTGCCCAAAACGGCATGCCAATGCCCCCAACTTAATAAAAATTTGCTGAAAAAAAATCCCTGGTGTCTAGTGGGCTTTTTGCCCCCTTGGGGGGGGGCAGGAAGGCTGTAATTGTTGCGAGGAGGGGGTGGGGGCATGGGCATGCCCGTTTTGGGCAGCCACATACTATTTCATATTTGCCCCCTCAAAAAATCCCTGGCGTCTAGTGGGCTTTTTGCCCCCCCTGGCGGGGCAGATTGGGGGCTAATGCCCCCAACTGCCCCCAAGGGTGGGTAGAAAGTCCACTAGATGCCAGGGAGTTTTTTGGGCAAATTTTAATTAGGGTGGGGGCTGCCCAAAACGGGCATGATAATGCCTCCACCCTAATTAACATTTGCCCAAAAAATCCCTGACCTCTACTATCCTTTTTGCCCCCCCCTGTGGGCAGATTGGGTGCTAATGCCCCCATCTGCCCCCTCGGGGGGCAAAAAGGCTGTAATTTGTGTGGGGGAGGGGCAGGGGCATTGGCATGCCCATTTTGGGCAGCCCCACCCTAATTCAGATTTGCCACAAAATATCCCTGGCGTCTAGTGGGCTTTTTGCCCCTCTGAGGGAGCAGATTGGGGGCTACAGCCTCCATCCACCCCCCGGGGGGGCAGAAAGTCTGTAATGGTGGTGGGGGTGGGGGCATTGGCTTGCCCGTTTCGGGCAGGCCCCACCCTAAAACAAAAAATTGCACACAAAAAATCCCTGGTGCATGGTGGGCTTTCTGCCCCCCCCGGGGGGCAAATTGGGGACTACTGCCCCCATCTGTTCCCCAGGGGGGGCAGAAAGTCTGTAATGGTGGCGGGGGTGGGGGCATTGGCGTGCCTGTTTTGGGCAGCCCCCACCCTAAAAAACAAGTGCACACAAAAAAATCCCTGGAGCATAGTGGGTTTTCTGCCCCCCCGGGGGGGCAGATTGGGGGCTACTGCCCCATCTGTCTCCCAAGGGGGGCAGAAAGTCTGTAATGGTGGTGGGGGGGTGGGGCCATTGGCGTGCCAGTTTTTGGCAGCCCCCACCCTAAAATAAAGTGCACAAACAAAATACCTGGTGCATAGTGGGCATGGGGGTGGGCAAATTGGGGGCTACTTCTCCCATTTGCCCCCCAGGGGGGGCAGAAAGCCTGTAATGGTGCCATGAGGGTGGGGGCATTGGCGCACCCATTTCGGGCAGCCCCCACCCTAAAATAAGTGCCCCAAAATAAATCCCTGGTGTATAGTGGGCTTTCTGCCCCCCCGGGGGGGCAGATTGGGGGGCTATTGACCCATCTTCCCCCCAAGGGGGGCAGAAAGACTAAATACTATACATTTATTTATGGAGGGATTGAAGGCCCTTGCCCAAGGGGCCGCTCCCCCTTCTGGTGTCTAGTGGGTGGATCCCTGCTTGGGGATCGCCCTCCTGGGGCGATTGCCAAGCAGGGATCCACTTGGGAGGGGTACCACTGGAAAGGGGAGATTCTCCCCTTTCCAATGATACCTCTCCCGTGTTTCTACGCGCTCAGGGGGCTGAGATAGCCTACTGAGCATGTAGAAAGTGAAACTGAAATGAGCCTAAAGTCTCATTTTAGTTTCGGTTTGTGTTCAATGACGACAGCGCGACGTGCGCGCTGATCGTCTTTGAACAGAAACCAAGGTGGGGGCCTCGGGAGCTGGGGAAGCACTTCCCCAGCTCCCAAGGTCAGAGGGGTGAAAAGAAAATCCCTCTGCTGTCTGCAGCAGAGGGATTTCGTGCCCCTGGCCTCATGACGGAATGGTTCCGTCATCAGCACAGGAGCACCGATGCTCATGACGGAACCATTCCCTCATGAGAATGGAAGGGGTTAAGAGTTACAGACAGCCAAAGCAATGATAGGGTCTATTCATAACACTCAAACACAAACTGTGGTGGCGTATGAATTAATCAATTAGGGATTTATAGAGCTCACTATTCAACTGTGAGGGTTTCTAGGCGCAGGGGGAGTATGTGGGGGAGATTTGTGCAGCTTCGGTCATTCAAAAAAGCGGGTGTTATGACTCTTCCTAAATGCTTTCAGTGTGAGGGTTCATCTGATTTTGAGGGGGAGTTCTTTCCAGGTCTTGGCCATCATGTACGAGAACAGTGTGCATCTTGTCTGGTTATGTCAATACAGTGGATTTCGGAGAAAGCCTAGTCAGAAGAGTGGGCCCCCTTCTGGGCACCCCATTATAAATAAAAACATTCCCCCCAGGATTTAGCCCCCCCGGGGACTAATTAACAATAAAGCGGGCTTCGTTTTCTTTTCTTTTTCACTGTATACACTTACCCTACGAGTATACCGTGACTTTTTAAAACCCTGTCCACTTTGCATGTTTTTCGCGTTTCTTTCGCTGCTTTCTTGTGCGTCTGCTTTCTTGTGCCTCGGTTCTACCGAGGCACCAGATGGCTGCCAGCACTTCCTGGTTTGGAGTGTAGACAGACAGTCAACAGCCAATTAGCATGCAATTCGTGCTCGTAATAGTACGCATACTATCCTCGGTCAGTACGCATAAGGTACTTGGTCTATAGATATATCTATGTTTTTACTTTTGATTTTCTCAGAAACTACTGAACAAATTTACACCATTTAACAAAAAGTGTAATCTGTGAACCAAACTCTACCTTTTTGCCAAATTTGGTGTAATTCCGTTCAGCAGTTCGGGCTGTAGCCTCACTTAAAGGTCCCTATGGAAAATTGCATGGTGAAAACATGTTTTGGTACCCCCTTTGTTCTCGGCCCCCGGTCCACCAATCACCCTGAAACTGGAAGGAGCATAGCGGACTGCCCCATCTTCTTGGAGAATTTAGCGAAGATTCCTCAACCGGCGCCAAAGTTATTCCAAATAGAATGTTGCAGGTTTCCTACGGAAACTAGGTCCTAAATATAACTACCTACTAGCGACCGCCAGTAGGTAATATATATATATATATATATATATATGATTCAAAGTCCTGCTCCGTTCTTTACACGAGGAAAAGCATTCCTATAAACAACGAAAACCACAGGTACAGACCACTCCACAGCGCTAAGTTTTGCAATTCAAAGGTGGTTTATTCCCTCGTAGTTGCCAGCATGACGCGTTTCGGCTACGACACGGTAGCCTTAATCACATGCCAGACAGAACCAATAACAATGAATAAATAGAGTGCACAATTAACACAGAGGGGGCGTATACAATCATAGACACTGAAAACATATATAGTTTACACACCATCCTGTTAAAAAACAGACCCCATGTTAACCAACGTAAAATACGTAGATTAGTAAATAAATATTGAATATGCATATTGTATACAACCTATTGCATTAAAATCATTTTAGAGGTTGAAAGTTTATGAAATCATAAAACCATTTATATACAGCATAATTTTCAAGCTTATGTTAATATCCTAATTAAGGATCGAGGGTCTACAGGATAAAAATGAATATCTGGATGTTTTAGATACATACAAGTAGTGTCTGCTGCCCTTCGCTGTTACTAAAGTGCTAGTGCTAAAATTCATAATCGATTTGTGCAAACACGCGTGCAAAGTGCAAAGTGCAAAGTCAGCCATGACTAAGAGACAGATCCCTGCCTCAAATATACCTCATTGGTCATAGGCTGATAATACAAAAAGCGGGGGGGGGAGGACAGAAGCGCTCAAAAGACATGTTACGCCTATTAATAGGTTTACATGTATTAATACCAAAAGTACATACGTCAACTACCTATACCCCATTTCATATAGTAGAAATTAATGGAGTCAAGAAATGATGTCAAAAATCAGAAACGCTCTGAGGGAAACCAAGACTTATGGCATAGTGCCCTTTTCATCCCCACATTTGGTTTCTGACACAATACATATTGTTCAATACTGCCCAGAACAACAAGATCATTAAACGAATGATTCATCCACTTTCTGAGAAATGGTGACTAAATTCCAAATTAACTTCAAAACGAGGTGGATTATAGTAAAACAGCTACACATTACAACGCAGTGCACATGATCATTCTATTCAGCGAGAGTTCTATTTAAACCTTCTCACAAGAACTCCTTCATATAAAAGAAAAAGGATACACAGGGCTAAAGGATGTTAGGGGGGGTTAGAACCTTCAAATAGAATCGAAGACTGCCACTCTTCATCTATACACCCCCATCTCCCAACAAAATTTACAGAAAGCAATGAAGGTCCTCCCCTGTGTTTAACCCAATGGGAATTCTAGTATCTAAAAGCAGGATGTACTTGCTTTCTAGCTGCCTGAGTAATTTCTCTCTATTTCCACCCCTGATGTTTTTAGGAATTCCGTCAATGATGAAATATCTTAAATCATTCACATTTTTCTGATGGACCAAACCAAAATGGCGTGCGACCGGATAGTTCTCATCAGAATTGACGATGGCCCTGAGATGTTGGAGGATGCGGTTAAAGGCCTGTAGTTTAGTGCTTCCAACATACTTGAGCCCACAAGTACATTGGAGCACATAAACTACGAAGTCAGTCCAGCATGTAAAATGCCCCTTGATTGAAATGGGTGACGGATCAAATGCAGAACAATACTCCTTGGTGGTAACACCAAATTTGCATGCTCTGCATGAGATGCATTTATAAAACCTTGATTTGTCAGATAACCAATTTTTCTTTATGTTTACCTCTGGGCTAGATCTAACTAAGGCATCCCTCATAGAGGGAGCCCTTCTAAAGGTTACAATTGGTTCCTCTGGTAATAAGGATGCCACACTGATATCTGTTTTCAACAAAGGCCAATGTTTTTTTAATATCCCCCTCACTTTCCTTTCCTCACTGTTGAAAGTCGTAATCATACTGATTCTGTCAGGGATTTCTGTTTTTGGCTCTTGTCTAATACTGATGGCTGTAGTGGAATTAAGATATTCATCTCGTTTCACTTTATTAGCTCTATTTAAAGCCTCTTTAAGGACAGTTGTTTGACAACCTCTAGCAACAAATCTAAGGAACGCCTCGTTCTGACATTTCTCCAAATCAACCTTGGAACTACATATTCTACGTATGCGTAGAAATTCCCCATACGGAATACTTTTCACAAGGTGTCCTGGATGTGCACTATCGGCGTGCAAGATGGAATTGCCCGCCGTAGGCTTCCTGTGGAGTCTGGTATGTAATTTCTCATCTTGGACATAGATCTCAACATCCAAGAATTGAATCATACTTTTGCTGATTTGCGATGTAAACCTAAGAATTTAGTTGGTTATCATTGATGACTCTAACAAATTCAGCTGCTGATTCTTCCGAACCCCTCCAAATCATGCAAATATCATCAATGAAACGCCAAAAATGGGCAATATTGTTAGGAAACATACTGGCAAGTGACCCCATGAGGACATGCTCCTCCCACCACCCTACATGTAAACATGCATAGGTGGGGGAGAAACATGCCCCCATGGCCACTCCTCTCAATTGCTGATAAATTTATCTATCAAACAAAAAATAATTGTTGTTATGGCATAAATCTAACATCCTTAGAAGCATGTTACTATGCTGACTGAAAGCAATATCTCGTTTTCCCAAGAAATATTTAACAGCGTTCAGTCCATCCTGATGTGCAATACTAGTATATAGAGAATCGATATCTAGAGCTATCAAAACTAACTCATTATCCCACACAATGTCATTAATCTTAGACAAAAAATTTCCTGTATCCTTAATGAACGAGGGTAATGCCTCCACATATTCATGAAGGAAATGATCAACATATCGTGAGATAGATTCTAACAAGCTGCCCTGGGCCGAAATGATAGGCCGGCCAGGGACTGGAATAGTCTGCTTGTGAATCTTCGGTATCAAATAGAAGAAAAGGGTCACCGGAAAATCATTTTTCAGGAAAGCATGTTCTTGCTTGCTTAATAAACCTTCACGCCTCCATTGATTGAGATCCTTGTAAACCTTATCCTTGAGGCGCAGGATATCAATGAAGCTGCCTTTTTTATAACAAGTTTGATTACTCAAATGTTTTTCAGCTTCAGCCATGTACTGAGTGCGAGGCCACATTAACAGTGTTGCCTCCTTTATCCGCTTTATTTATGATGAGATTAGAGTCACTTCTCAATTTCTTCAAAGTTTGTTGTATTGTTTCTCTACGTATTTAATACGTTTACTTTTTCTAGACACGGTGTGCTGTAGTTTCTTCAAATCCTCCACAACTATATCCCCAAAAGCATCTATATTGTCTTTAGGCATTATTGGGTAAAATGTGGAGGGAGGTTTAAATTTAGTGGCACAAGGTAGATTTGTCATAATGCCTGCATTTCTTAGATTTTGTTGGGTAGCCCCTGCAACAAAATCCTCTTCCAGGGCCAGTTCCTGTGCAACTTTCAAAGCACTGGTGTCAGAAATGGAGAACACTCTAGAAGGATGAGACTTTTCCACAATGTCAGAAGCTTTCAATTGGGCATTTGATAGCTTGAAATGCTTTTTTAATTTAAGCTTCCGTATAAATTTAAATACGTCAACACGGGTTTGCACATATTCGAACGAGTTTTTAGGGCAATATGACAGACCCAAAGATAATAGTTGTAGTTCGGCTTTATCCAACACTGTATCGGATAAATTGATCACTGTGTTAACCTCTGAATTGTCCGACGTCTGCCCCACAATGTTGGTAGTTGAGCCTGCATCCTCATTGTCAATTGGTGTGGAATTAATGTACAAACCAGAGGTAGACGGTAGTTCAACATCTGAGGTTACCATTTCTTTCCTCTGCCTCTCTTTGATGCTCCTCTGCCTCCTGCATTTCCTCCTTGCGCTGCATTTTTTGTTGGCTGCTGTTCGTTTAGTCTCCGCTGCTGCCGGGTTTGAGGTCGCAATGTTTTGAATCTGTCCTCGACCATAAAACCCAATTCCTCTGAAGGAGTGTATTTAGTGGGCACTGGACACTGGTTGGAACTACCTGCTGCTGTATCCTCTGAGTCACTTCCACTAGTAACAGAGCTCAATTCAGGTTCGGACAAATCCACGGTTTGATTATTTTTAGAAGTTTGTACATTGGCCTTGGGTGCCATGGCTTGCCGCTTTGCGTTATCAAACTTGCGCGCAAACGTAAAAATTCTACCTGTTTCGTAGTCATTTTTGTCGCGCGCAAATTTGTATTGTTTCCTCGTGCTGATAGTTTCCTGATGTTTTGCTAGTCTGATATCAATCTCATCCCTTGACTTTTTTATGAACTCTTGATCTTTCTCAGTTTCTAGTTCTTTATTCAGCTTTTCGATATCCTGTAAGATTTCATTGCGATCAATTTCAGCATATTTGATCAGTAAACTGACCATGTTCATTGATGCATCCAAATTCCCCGTTGCCCATTCTTTCAGCATAAGAGGATTAGGGTTCTCAAACGATGGAGCAATGAGAATCCTTAACCCTCTGGGAACACGGCCCACTTCCTGGTACATTTCTAATGACCGTTTTTCCCACCATTTGGTAGTCTCCATTCTGAGCAGTTTCTCTAATTTTTTCATTTTGGTTTTTAAATCTGTGGCATCATTTCCAGGTTTTACTGAGTCTTTCCTACTTACAGGTGTCGGTAGGTTTACGAACATTGCATCCACTAGTGCCTCCCGGTTCCGTAAGGCCTCTGCTGGCGTCGACATTATGAGAGAGTATAAACAAAATACCTTGATATCCGGCTGACAATACTTTCAAAGCCGGGAAATCACTGGACAAGCGCGTCTCCTTTCTCCCGTTACAAATGGCTACTTTGCCTTAATATCGGCAAAAACCCAATTCGTCAGCTTACCCCAGAGTTCCTCCGGCGGTGCTTCCTTGGCGTCCTCCGTCCCCACGGGAAACTCACAAACAGTGGCTCCAGGTACTCCGGCAAACTGGGCTGTAAAACGCCAGACGGGGGGCTGTTGGCTCAATGTACTCCTTTCGGGTCAATTGAGAGGGTGCTTCCGCTTGTAGACCGCATAGCCTAACAGCCCGAAATTGAAAGGAGGGTCCGTAAAGAAGGCAACGGTCCAATACCTTCTATTTGAAATACGATTCAAAGTCCTGCTCCGTTCTTTACACGAGGAAAAGCATTCCTACAAACAACGAAAACCACAGGTACAGACCACTCCACAGCACTAAGTTTTGCAATTCAAAGGTGGTTTATTCCCTCGTAGTTGCCAGCATGACGCGTTTCGGCTATGACACGGTAGCCTTGATCACATGCCAGACAGAACCAATAACAGTGAATAAATAGAGTGCACAAATAACACAGAGGGGGCGTATACAATCATAGACACTGAAAACATATATAGTTTACACACCATCCTGTTAAAAAACAGACCCCATGTTAACCAACGTAAAATACGTAGATTAGTAAATAAATATTGAATATGCATATTGTATACAACCTATTGCATTAAAATCATTTTAGAGGTTGAAAGTTTATGAAATCATAAAACCATTTATATACAGCATAATTTTCAAGCTTATGTTAATATCCTAATTAAGGATCAAGGGTCTACAGGATAAAAATGAATATCTGGATGTTTTAGATACATACAAGTAGTGTCTGCTGCCCTTCGCTGTTACTAAAGTGCTAGTGCTAAAATTCATAATCGATTTGTGCAAACACGCGTGCAAAGTGCAAAGTGCAAAGTGCAAAGTCAGCCATGACTAAGAGACAGATCCCTGCCTCAAATATACCTCATTGGTCATAGGCTGATAATACAAAAAGCGGGGGGGGGGGAGGACAGGAGCGCTCAAAAGAAATGTTATGCCTATTAAGAGGTTTACATGTATTAATACCAAAAGTACATACGTCAACTACCTATACCCCATTTCATACAGTAGAAATTAATGGACTCATGAAATGATGTCAAAAATCAGAAACGCTCTGAGGGAAACCAAGACTTATGGCATAGTGCCCTTTTCATCCCCACATTTGGTTTCTGACACAATACATATTGTTCAATACTGCCCAGAACAACAAGATCATTAAACGAATGATTCATCCACTTTCTGAGAAATGGTGACTAAATTCCAAATTAACTTCAAAACGAGGTGGATTATAGTAAAACAGCTACACATTACAACGCAGTGCACATGATCATTCTATGCGGCGAGAGTTCTATTTCAACCTTCTCACAAGAACTCCGTCATATAAAAGAAAAAGGATACACAGGGCTAAAGGATGTTAGGGGGGTTAGAGCCTTCAAATAGAATCGAAGACTGCCACTCTTCATCTATACACCCCCATCTCCCAACAAAATTTACAGAAAGCAATGAAGGTCCTCCCCTGTGTTTAACCCATTGGGAATTCTAGTATCTAAAAGCAGGATGTACTTGCTTTCCAGCTGCCTGAGTAATTTCCCTCTATTTCCACCCCTGATGTTTTTAGGAATTCCGTCAATGATGAAATATCTTAAATCATTCACATTTTTCTGATGGACTAAACCAAAATGGTGTGCAACCGGATAGTTCTCATCAGAATTGACGATGGCCCTGAGATGTTGGAGGATGCGGTTAAAGGCCTGTAGTTTAGTGCTTCCATATATATATCCAAGAAAGAAGTGACTCAAACAGATAGATTCAGCAAAGAACAAAAATATATTTCCACTACAACGTTTCAGCTTCCGCCTTCCTCAGGTAGTTTCAAGATGGTAAGCTCAGTGGCTGCACAGATGACACAGCTGAATTTTCAAAAAGCATCATGAGTGAAGATTCCATTTGGAATGTGGAATCAATGCAGTCCTGAGAGTTCTTGAGATATGCAGCAATCAGGTTGTATTGTCAGTAATGTTCAGTCCATCTGGATGCAATGATTTTAAATGGTACATCCAGAAGTTTTCCCTGGAGTCCAGTAGTTCTTCCTTTGAGACATGTTCCACTGGGAAAATCTTCAAATCTGATAGTGAATGATCCACAAGGTTAAAATGATTGGCTACAGGCTGGTCAATTTTCTTATTAATTATTGCTGATTTGTGGTTCCTGAATCGTGTGCGGAGGTCATTCACTGTTTGGCCTACATATTGTTTTTTACAGCTTTGCCGTTGGCACTGAATCACATACATAATGCATGTTGAGCGACGTGTAAGATGCTGCCTTATTGCATAGGTCCTTCTGGTAACATAACTAGCAACTGATGATGTTTGTAAAAGGTATTCACACGTGATGCAACTTTTAGAGTCACAGCAATGAACCCCTGCATTTGTTACAGCTTGATATATATATATATATATATATATATATATATATATATATATATATATATATATATATATATATATATATATATATATATATATATATATATATATATATATATATATATATATATATATGTATATATATATATAGATATATATATGTGTGTGTGTGTTGGAAATATATACATATATATATATATATATATATATATATATATTCTCCAAATGCTCTGCCCTTCAGTGACGCACTCCGCAGCAGGTAATTCAAATATTTATTGCTTTTAAGGTCACATATTCATCCTCATTTATCACCTTGCGCCGACGCGTTTCAAAGCTGTCCGCTTTTTCCTCTGGGCGTGATGACTGGTGTGGAGTAGTGCTCCCCACGTGTGTTCAATCCCATTTATGCTTAGTAGCAGTTCCAGTGTCTCTTGGGATTCGTAGTTGCTTCAGTAGCACAACCATACAGCGTGAAGTAACACAATGTCTTTACCCACAGTGGGTCCCACAGTTCGTCATGTAATTAAAAGGGGACACAGTGATTTATCTTGCCTTCACTGTGCATTGAAGAGCTCTCCAGTGAGCTCTGGATTGCAATGTTACCTTTGTTTTCGAAGCTGCCTGCTGCGCCACGAACCAGGAAGGTTCCTGTCCATATTGCCCTGCATTCTTTAGGTGGTGCGCCAGCTACGACCGAAACCGCCGTTTTAAATGTTTTCTCCAAATGCTCTGCCCTTCAGTGACGCACTCCGCAGCAGGTAATTCAAATATTTATTGCTTTTAAGGTCACATATTCATCCTCATTTATCACCTTGCGCCGACGCGTTTCAAAGCTGTCCGCTTTTTCCTCTGGGCGTGATGACTGGTGTGGAGTAGTGCTCCCCACGTGTGTTCAATCCCATTTATGCTTAGTAGCAGTTCCAGTGGGTAAAGACATTGTGTTACTTCACGCTGTATGGTTGTGCTACTGAAGCAACTACGAATCCCAAGAGACAAATATTTGAATTACCTGCTGCGGAGTGCGTCACTGAAGGGCAGAGCACTTGGAGAAAATATATATATATATATGTTATATTCATATATATATATGTGTTGGAAATCGCCTTTTTTGCAGGGTTATCCCCAAACTTTTTGCTTCTTCCTCCTTTATTTTTCCTGACCTGTGGGTGTTGGTAATAGGACTCTGGGCACTTTACTACTGCTGATCAGTGCTAAAGTGCATATGCTCTCTGTATAAATTCATTGGTTATCCATGATTGTCAGATTTGTTTCATCAGTAGGTCCCTAGTAAAGTGCAGCAGTAGAAGAGATAGAACAGGCCTTTGAAGCTATGGATGACTCTAAGGCTCCTAGTTTGGACGGATTTCCTGGAATCTTATATAAAATCTACAAGACACTTTTAGCTCTGCACCTTTTAGAGGTATATGCCGAGGCGTTAGAAACAGCCATTCTCCCAGCCTCATCCAGAGAGGCTGTCTTAGTTCTACTCCCCAAGCCTGGTAAGGACCCTGAGCAATGTGGTTCATATCGCCCACTTTCACTCTTGGACTTCTGATGATTATTAAATCCTTGCCAAATGATGGTGACCAGACTGTCACTTTTAATGGAACAGATAATAACGCACGCTAAATCTGACTTTATTAGACATAGATCTACAGCGTTTAACCTCCGGACATTATTTTCAGTAGTCAATAGAGTAAATCCAAGGAACACCTAGCATTGCGCCTTCTTAGATGCAAAGAAGGCATTTGATTCTGTAGAATGGCACTTTTTGCATGCTGTACTGGCCAATATGTCTAACAAAAAGGAGTTTGGCCCATATGGACAGAAGTGGGGTAAGGGCCCAAATACTTTGTGAAAAAGGAAGGAACCCACACTTCTAAATGTTTTACACCATTCAATTATGGATGAAAAGATAAACAAAACTTAATATGTTTATCAAGGCGATTATTTACGCCGTTTTATTCATCAATTTTTTGAAAAAAACTTTTTAAAGATAATGTTCATGTACAGAGAAATACCACTGCCATTTACGTACTAGCCAACAAAGTCGTAATAGCTAATCTTTACAACACAAAACATGAATTCACAAACATAAACAATATGGAAGCATATAGCTGGTGAGGAAAATTTACAACAAGGCCCTGAAGAGAGTTTGTGAAGAAACCCTTCAAACTCGAAACGCGTAGGCGAACAGGATTACGTCCTAAGTTTGGGAATACGGATAAAATACTTAGGAATCTATAGCCTAAAAACATTTTTACCGAGAGGTCATTTGTTTTTCATGCAGACTCATTGAAAGGCTGCTTTTTGGGCAAAAATTGCTTTTGTGATGGAATATATGTTTGCTTAAATGCGTATATTGATGTTATTGAAAAAATATCTTGACATCTTTCCCTCCTTTTTTGAATATATTTTCACTTTGTTGTAAATTTTCCTCACCAGCTATATGCTTCCATATTGTTTATGTTTGTGAATTCATGTTTTGTGTTGTAAAGATTAGCTATTACGACTTTGTTGGCTAGTACGTAAATGGCAGTGGTATTTCTCTGTACATGAACATTATCTTTAAAAAGTTTTTTTCAAAAAATTGATGAATAAAACGGCGTAAATAATCGCCTTGATAAACATATTAAGTTGTGTTTATCTTTTCATCCATAATTGAATGGTGTAAAACATTTCGAAGTGTGGGTTCCTTCCTTTTTCACAAAGTACTGGCCAAGATGGGCATTACAAAGAGTTTCACAGATCTGGTGAAACTACTTTACATAAGCCCCACACCTCACATCCGTTTTAATGGTACTATAACGGAATCATTCTCAGTATCCAGAGGCACCTGGCATAGTTGCCCTCTATCCCCCTTACTTTTCATAATAGCAATGGATCCATTTATATGTTATTTTCAGAAGGACCATCTTCATAGAGGCCTTCAGTTCAAACATGGTCCTGTATTAGTGACATTGTATTCAGGCACTGTGGCACTATACGTTAGGAAACCTGAAGAAAATTTACAACTGTCATTGATAGAAATAGAACGTTTCAGTGTAATGTTCGGCCTCAAAATTAATTGGGGTAAGTCTAAATATCGAGTTTTAAATATCGACCTACAAAAATATCGAGTTGAAAATAACGAAGGTACAGAATATCGAGGTCAAGAATATCATTGGACAGAATATCGACCCTAAGGTAAGTAATAATGATTTTTTTTTAAATCGATGTAAGTAATATCGCAGTTACTAATATCGATATTTGTATTATTGTTATGTATTTTATTATGTATGTGTAATATTTTTTTTGTTAAGTATTTTACTTGTTTAAAATTATGTGTATTATTTTTATATACTAATATTGTTATTTTTAAGTACATTTTATATTTTAATACCGGAGCGGGTTGTGGCTTTTTTGGGGAATAGGGTGGGAAGTAATTTAAATATACTAAATTAATTATTATTTTTTAGGAATTATACATTAATTGTAATGAATTTTTGTGTTTATTTCTGTGGCGGGTTGTGGGTTTATAGGGGAATTGGGTGGGAAGTAATTTCATTGTAATTAATTAATTATTTATTTGTATTTATTGCTATGGATAATTATTTTATTTTTATTTAATTATTAATTGGCAAATAATTATTTTGATTGATAATTAATTTCTTTAATTGGTAATTAATGTTTTTAATTGGTAAATAATTTTTTTATTTGGTAATTTATTTTTTAATTGGTAATTAATTTTGTTAATTGGCAATTAATATTTTTAATTGGTAATTAATTTTAATAATTGGAAATTATTTTTATTTAATTGGTAATCAATGTTTCATAAAAAGTATTATTTGGTATGAAAAATAATGTTATTGTTTAATATTTTCCCATTGTGAATTAATTTTAAATAATTAATATTTTTTTGTAATGAAACATATTTTATTGTTCAATATTTATTATTTGGTGACTAATATTTATTAATTAATATTTATTGGTATTTATTGTTAATTTATTGTTAATTAATTATTCAATTGTAATTATGTTGTTAATAAATATTAATGGGTATGTGTAAATGATGTAGAGTTTTTTTTTAAATACAAAAATTATTTAAATGTATGTTATATTTAAATTCTACGCTATCCAACGTTTTCCCTACTGTTTCACTCTTAGGTGTTGGAATAGTAATTTTTATCCTTACGCTATCCAATGCTTTCCCTACTGTTGCACCCTCTGGAGTTGGAATAGTAATTTCTACCTCTACGCTATCCAACGCTTTCACTGCTGTTGTACCCTCTGGAGTTGGAATAGTAATTTTTACCACTACGCTATCCAACGCTTTCCCTACTGTTGCCCCCTCTGGATTTGGAATAGTATTTTTTTACCCCTACGCTATTCAATGCTTTCCTACTGTTGCACCCTCTGGAGTTGGAATAGTAATTTTTACCCCTACCCTAACCATCGCTTCCCCTACTGTTGCCCCCTCTGGAGTTGGAATAGTAATTTTTACTCCTACGCTATCCAACGCTTTCCCTACTGTTGCCCCCTCTGGAGTTGGAATAGTAAATTTTTACCCCTACTCTATCCAACGCTTTCCCTACTGTTGCCCCCTCTCGAGTTGGAATAGTAATTTTTACCCCTACGCTATCCAACGCTTTCCCTACTGTTGTCCCCTCTGGAGTTGGAATTGTAATTTCTACCTCTACGCTATCCAACACTTTCACTACTGTTGCACCCTCTGGAGTTGGAATAGTAATTTTTACCACTATGCTATCCAACGCTTTCCCTACTGTTGCCCCCTTCGGATTTAGAATAGTATTTTTTACCCCTACGCTATTCAATGCTTTCCTACTGTTGCACCCTCTGGAGTTGGAATAGTAATTTTTACCCCTACCCTAACCATCGCTTCCCCTACTGTTGCCCCCTCTGGAGTTGGAATAGTAATTTTTACCCCTACGCTATCCAACGCTTTCCCTACTGTTGCCCCCTCTGGAGTTGGAATAGTAATTTTTACCCCTACTCTATCCAACGCTTTCCCTACTGTTGTCCCCTCTGGAGTTGGAATAGTAATTTTTACCCCTATGCTATCCAACGCTTTCCCTACTGTTGTCCCCTCTGGAGTTGGAATTGTAATTTTCACCCTTACGCTATCTAACGCTTTCCCTACTGTAGCACCCTTTGGAGTTGGAATAGTTATTTTTACCCCAACGCTATCCAACGCTTTCCCTTCTGTTGCACCCTCTGGAGTTGGAATAGTCATTTTAAGGGGCTGATTCTGATGCGGGTTGGAAATGCTTCCCGACTGAATCGGGTTGGAAATGGTTTCCAACCTACTTCGATCAGGACAGTTCGACCGACGGAGTACAATGCATCCGGATGCTTCCCGATACGATTTGGTTGGACTCCCATTGACTTCAATTGGAGCATATGTTCCTAACCGCATCATAATTGGGCCCTGGGTCATTCCCGATCCGATTTGGTAGGAGCAAATGCCATTAGGAGGCCTTCCTAACTGCATCAGAATCAGGCCTCAAGTGTTACGCTATCCAATGGTATCATTACTGTAGTTTTTTGGGGAATTTGAAATGGAGTTTTATTTATTTAGCTATTTAATATTTTAATTATTATTTTTGATAATGTAGTATATTATACATTTTCAAAATATTGAAAGTATATTTAGTTTTTTTAACGTATTAAATATAATTATTTTCTTTATATGAACGTTATTGTTTTATGTGTGTAGATGTATTTATAATGTATAATACTTTTAAAAAATGTATGTTATTAAAATAATTATTAAAACTTATTATTAAGTAAGTATATATTATATGTCAAAGTCAAAGTCAGAATCTTTATTCGGTTATTAAAACAGAATAACCATAAAAGTACAGCTAAAATCATAGTTAAAATTCATCCAATACACCAAAATCAGTTCATCAAAGTTCAGAATACAATTGATTTACGTAGTTTAAAAACTTTTGTTAGAAATGAGGAAATAAATACGACAGTTAAAATGTTATCAAGATTCTGTACAGCTAAAAAAGCAGGGCGGCAGCGATTAACTTCCATGGCATTCAATAATGGAACAACCCACTTTTTTCTCGATATTACATAAAATTTGCAAAAGAAAAGTATATGTATATCTGATTGTTCTGACAAATCATCGCAGGGACATTTAGCCAGGTTTTTTGACCAATCATTCGTAACGGGGAAACTGAATAATCTAAACAACAAATTAAATCTAAAAAGGGTTAGCAAAAATCTCTCATGATTACTCATTTGTAGTTTGACATATGGCTCCATTTTCCTGGATATCACAATTTGTTCATGGGCTACCACCGTTGTTTTCTTCATTTCTATTGATGTTCTACAATCATGTAGGTAGGTCATGCATTTCTCCTTCAGGAGCTTTCTAGAAATATTACATAAAGAGGATGATTCGGTAAAATAATTCCCCATACTGAGATCCGTGAGGAATTTCCTCACGTAACACAACCATCTTATTTTACCACTCTTTTCTAGCCCTACCACATTGTGCAAAATCAGGCAATTCAGCCCACATTCATCAGTTGTCCAAACTCTATGCCATATTAGTATTGGGGCAGTCTTTATAATGTCCCCCAAATAAGGTTCCCCAAGTTTTGCATGGCAAGCATATGTGGAAACACTTTTTTGGGATGGCTAGTAGATATTTCATATTTCATAAAAAGATTTTCCACCACCTGTAATGATGTCACGTTTGCGTGGCCCCACAAACCCGTGCCATATGTCGCAATTGCTACACAAGTAGCTTTGTACACAATTAACATTTCCCCAATAGGTCTCCTACCTACTTTATGGCTAACGTTTTTTAATGCCATTATTGATTTGCAGTACAATAGATTCCTAGTCTTAATTGTGGTGTTCCATAGGACTATACAATCAAATAAAACTCCTAAATAGGAGAAAGTTGGAGTGAAAGCAACTGGGGAAGCCCCAATAAAAACTACCTTTTTCTTTCTGTGCGCACCTAGACCACAGTTCATGGTGAACGTTTTTGAACAATTAATCCCCAGATCCAACCCTGCCATAAAATCTGCGAAAGAAGTGACTAAACTTTGCATGGCCCGCGGGGTTCTGGCCATCAGGACAGCGTCGTCAGCATACAACAAGGTTGGAACTGGTCTTTCATTCACCATTGGCATGTCCCTACACCTGTTCAATAGAGTGTTCTCCACGTCATTAATGTATAATGTGAAGAGAAACGGGGCCAGGACGCAGCCTTGGCGTACTCCCCTTGCAATATCAAAGGATTCGGTGCATTCGCTATATTTCCCATATCTAACTCTAGCGGATGCACCCATATAGAGTTCCCGAAGGAAGTTAATAATTGAAGGATCTACCCCCAGTTTACCCATACCAGCCAAAGTTTACTATGCGAGACACAATCGAATGTGGAAGTTAGATCTATAAAGGTTAAAAACATTCGACCCTCCTTGGCTTTTGTGTATTTTTCTATAAAAATATGCAAATTGAAGCATTGTTCAAGTGTACCAAGGCCTTTCCTAAAGCCATACTGTGAATCGCTAATTTTCATATTATCTTCCGCCCAGGTTTGTAGTCTGTTTAAAATTAACCGTCCGATGACCTTGATAGTAGAATCCAGGAGTGATATTGGGCGATAACATTGGCAACTATCTCTATTGCCCTTTTTAAAAATGGGGATTATCAATGATTCACACCAGGATGGGAGAAGTCCATATTGAAGTGTAGCATTAAAAAGTCGTGTAAGTATCGGGGCCCAAAGTTCTTTTTTATTTTTGTAAAGGTCTATCGGAACCCCATCCGGGCCCGGAGCCTTACCTCCCAGACTTGCATTAATACATGCAGTTACTTCTGTTACAGTAATATCAGGGACCAAATTAATCTCTGAGTTGTAACAATCTCCTGCTAAGTCTCTCATAATTGCACAGTCCTTCTCCTGAGTCTCAGCAGCATTATGTATATGTTTACTTAATGTTATTTTATTGTATATGTATTATTTATTAATTTTAAACATTATTAAATATTTTTCACTATGTTTATTTGGTTTATAAGTATTATTTACTTTATTTTACACTTTTTTTATTACTAAAAAAACTATATTTTTAATTACTATATCTTTAGCATCGATATTTTAGTTTCAATATTTTTGTACTTACCATGTTGTAGATAGGATGTCGATATTCTTGCCTTCGATATTCCAACGTCAATTTTTCTGTAGGTCGATATTTTGTTTGCCGATATTCTGTCAGTGATCCACAGGATCGAGAATGCGGGGAGTTTCCTGTATAATGGTGTGAGGCGGAAACCAAATATTTGGGAATATACCTACATAGGAACCGTGAACAAGTACTACGCTCAAGCTATGACCCTGCCCTGAGCCGTCTGCAGACTCAAATAAAACAGTGGGTTAAGCTACCTCTGTCAATGGCAGAGTAGATAGACATTATAAAGATGGTGAATCTGCCCCACTTTCTCTACTGATTCACCAATATACTGATTCCATTAACTAACCTCTTTTTCATGCAACTATGCACACACCTAATAAAATTTGTATGGAGAGGGAAACAGCTTAAAGTTAACTAGGACATTTTAATCCTTCCTTATGAGAAGGGGGCTTTGGAGTACCTGACACGCAGCACTATTTCCTGGTGGCGCAGGGTGGATATACACACCATACACACCATTTGGTCCCCCGATGCACGCATATCCTATGCCAAACCAGGGAGAGATTTGGCAGACCCCACGCCCTTAAACGCACTGCACACAATTGGGATACCACAAGATCTGCACGATATACAGCCACTTTCCACTACCTGCTGGGCATCGAAAAAGTTACTCATTTAAACAGATGGGTCAAAACTATATTCACCAGCGTTGCCTCTTCTGGCGAATCCTTCGATCCCCCCACAGTGGAGGCTGGCACCCGACTCACTCCATCCTGGGTGAGGCTGGAAACGATTGGGGACTTATTCCAGGGGGGACATGCATTATCTCGTACTGAGGATCCGCAATTCTCGACAGCTACATTAATGGACCATTTTGTATTGACCCGTGTACAGAGCGCACCCAGAGGAACTATAGCAACCTACCCAATAGAGCCAATAGAATTTAGCCCACTCACATTAGTTATTAAGGACACTACTGGAGAGCACATAACCTCTAGGCTATACAAAGCCTGCCTAACACTGATGCCACAATGAAATGCTAGGGTCAGAGAAGCTTGGGCTATCACCCTCTCTCAGATGACATCTGGAAAGGATGCTGTAAACAAATTAAACTGGTTTCATGCAACCACAGACATAAATTATTACACTTAAAAATGTTCTGGAGAGCCTTTGCCATGCCACAACTGATGGTTAGGATAAAGAGCACTACTTTTACACATTGTCCCAAATGCAACTTACAGGAGGCATCTTTCATACATATGATATGGTCCTTGTTAGACCTGGCACCGTTGCCGGGGGTCTCCCTTCCATTTTTGCTGTTGCCTCATGTGTTTTTGCTGGTATTATATGCTTTGGGCACTGTGCCACAGCTATTCAGTGCCACTGTGCTACTGCTCTCTATTGTTAATTGATGTATTAATCAGTGGTTCCATGTTTGGCTATTTGGTATACTTCTCAGACCCTAGACTAGTGCACTGAGTGCGCCCAGGGCGTGTAAATCCAAATGCTGCTGGTGAGCCTGCAGCACTGGTTGTGCCACCCACAGAAGCAGACTTGTAAAATGTGTCTAAGGTCTGCCATTGCAGAGCCTGTGTGCAGTCTAGTATTGTCACATTGACTGGGCAAGTGCCCCGACTTGCCAGTCCCTAAACCTCCCCTTTTCTTCATATCAGTCACCCCTATGGTAGGCCCAAGGGCAGGGTGCATTGTAAGTATAAGGTAGGACAAGCCCTGATGTGTGTGGCATGTCCTAATAGTGAATTACAGCCATTTTCCTTTTTCACTATTGCAAGGCTACCTGTTCTCCATAGGCCAGAATTGGCTATTAGATTATTACATGTATATAATCCTAACTGTCTCAGAGAACATGGTAGAAATTCGAGCTTAGTATGCCTGAACTCAGAATGATAAAATACTTCTTTTAGTGAAGTTGGTTTTAACATTCTGTGTTTGCAAATACCACTTTTAGAAAGCAGGTATTTGCTTGTCTAACTATCCAAACCCTGCCTCTGCTAGGTTGTGTATTCCTTTGTCTCGTTTTGTGAGTAACAGGGCTGGGGTATTCCAAGTGACAGGATGAATCAGCCCAGTGGTGAATAGAGAGATCTGCATCTAGATGGGAGGGAGGAGTTGCACCTGAAACTTGAATAGGGCTGTGCCTGCCTTCCACAATGCTGGCTCCCCCTCTTGGGGAGCGGCAGATGTCTCAGCCCTGCACACTGAAAGAAGAGAAGGAGTCCTGTAAATAAAGTGCTCCAGGACTGTCCTTGCTTTCCACAATGCTGGCTCCACCTTCTGTGGGGCGTCTGATGTGCCTGCCCGCACTGTGAAAGGAAAGGAGAAGTCTGGTAAACAGAGTGCTTCAGAACTGGTTTGGACTGGGCAAAGGCCCCTCTCCCCTCAGAGAACAAAGGGTTTTGCGGTATAAATATTGGGACCCTGATCCCATGAAATTAGATCACTTTGGACTACAAGAAGAAACCTTTACTGAGGAGAGGAACCTGAAGAAACTGAGGGGAGACTATTCCCAAGCTGAAGTGCTGCTTGGGGGATTGGCCTGCAGTGGTTGCCTTACTGCCAAAGGAAGGAGAAAGGAACTTTGTCTAATTTGCTTTCAACTTGTGAAGGATCTCCAAGAGGTTGGAAAAGAGCTTGCCTCCTGCTGAAGTCTCAGGGACAACAGACTTCACCCCCCAGCTCCCCAGAGTTCTTTTGGAAGTGCCTGCTGCTGTTTTGGGCCTTGTGAGGAACTGCGTGTTGCAAGGAGCTGGAAGCACGACTCATCGAGAAGAAGTGTGTAGTCGCCGCTGTGCCTGATGTCGAAACTCCAGAAAGAGGGTGTCACCACTAGAACTGTCACACTGCACCGCATCGGAGAGAGGCGTGCCACAACAAATAGGAAGCGTGTCGCCGCTGCTGTGCCTGCCGTCGCAACTCCGAAGGAGGGTGTCGCCGCTGGAACTGTCGCACTGCACCACATCGAAGATGCGGAAGCTTCACGCATCGTGGGAGAAGAGCTGGAGCTGCTGCCGTCGCATTGTCAGGGTGTTGTCTCTGCAGTCCACGCATATTTGTACTTGAACTGTGCCGCATTTCCTTCACTGTGACATTGCTTGTCATGGAAGTGCAACGCAACCTAAGGTACATTGACGCAAGTGTTGCATCTTAAGAACTGAACACAACTAAATCTAAATCTACCATCTTAAAGTAATAGTATTGTGTATTTTTGTTGTTTATTGTCTTGTGGTAACTCTATATAAAGTATACTTATTTTTGCTATAAAACATTGTGTGGTGTCCATCTGTAGTGTTGCTCCTGGGTTACTGTATGTGGTCACACATGCTTAACACACTGCCTCTGAGATAAGCCTGTTTGCTCGTGCCAAGCTAACAAGGTGGTGAGCAGGGGTTATTTTAGGATTGTAATCCCCTTATCCTAACTAGAGGCAAGGGTCCCTATTTGTCACAAGTACCTACCTGTGCCAACTAGAGACCTCCAAATCTAACAATCCTGCACTATAATAAGTGCATATTGGCAAGAAATATACAGTCTACTACAGCAGATGATGGGAGTACAGTTGACGGTGTCCGCATTGGCATTGATGGGCTACGTAGACCCACTGCCTAAAAGCGCACGCAGATTCACAGCAATTGCAATGTTACTGGCGAAACGTGAAATAGTCATCCGCTGGGGTATCAGGGAGAAACTCACCATCAAAGATGGCTTAAGAGCATGACATATTGCGACAACACAAGTGAACTATTCGCAGAACTGTAGCCGCCTACATCATGCCCCAAGGACATATGGAATCCCCTTAGGGAATACTTTCACTTACAAGCGGCACCAGATGTACAACCCGGGCAGGAGGGTCAAGGAGCAAGTCAGAGCATATAGCTCACAGGGCGATATCGCAGAGCTTGAAGAGGATTAGGAAGAGCTTTTGAAAACCCATATGTACCGGGTTGGTGAAGGGGAC
>NW_028240960.1:0-35951 GCF_964263255.1 Lissotriton vulgaris
TTCCAGACCTACCCCAGTCAAAGTGCCCAAATCATTACCTCCACAGTGCACAATTAACAGGTCAGGTTTTGGCAAATGCATAAAGGTTTTCACCAATGGTATCAATTGGTGACATTTTAATCCTCTTTGGCCCAACCACTTAATTTCCACATCTTGTAAATTGAGGTTAGGTAAATTTCTGTTCTCAGCATACCTTTGAGCCCAGTGGATGTAACTATGTCCAACAATCCAGACCTTAAACATGGTAAGAGAAGGTTGTGCTGCAGTCAGATGAAGTGTTGTAATGAAAGGGCAGTTGAAACAGTAGGAGTTTGTAAAGAAAAAAAACTGTGGATTTCCAATGCTAATGATTCATTAGCAGTGATTGGTGCATTTCCATTTCTGAAAACAGAAAGTTAGGGTGCATGGATGTGTTCTTTGAAAGATGTAATTTGAATGGTCAACGAAGAAACATTTAATGAAAGATTGCACTGGATACGCAGGTGCACTGAGAGTTCAGAGTTCAATTGAAACATTGTTGTGTGAATTTGCAAACATGAGAGGTCTTCCAGGAGGTGGTTGCTATGGAAAAAAGGCAGAGAGGGCAGAGGGGGGAAGGGTTTTGATTTGAAAAAAGTGAGGGAAGAGTTATGATTGGCTAATATGAGAGATATGTGAAATGAATATCTGTATTTCTGTGCTTTCAATAGCTGCAGCCTCTGGAGTGCATCCTTTTTCTTCTGCTGAAGACAATTTGGTGTATTTCTGAGACTGTTTTCAAAACTCAAAAAGTATTTGCTAAGGTGAGAAAAGATTTATTTAATTTAGATAGAGAATAGTATGATTTAAGGAGAAAATGATGAAGAAAGCTGTGTTTTTAAAATGTGGCTTTGTCTCTAGTGATATACATATAGATTTTGTTTCTTTGAGAAATTGTAATTGCATATTCGGTGTAGCATTCTGGCATGCAGTAACACAAGTTATTGTTGTACATGGAGCCCATTCCATGGTCTCTTATGTAAGCTGAAACTGATATGTTGTTTTTAAAAACGATTTTTGAAATGAATTACATTTCTGGATATGTACTGCTAGAGCTTTATAGGTTGTTTTGGTCATATTTATAAGGCATTTGAGTGTCTTTGATGATATTTTTTCCTTTTTAAATGGAAAGCATTCCTCATGGGGCAAGTGTCTTGTAAATACGCTCCCACCTGTGCTTGGCAAATTTAGATTTTGATTATGGGAGTTACATAGCCATGTTAATAATGTCCAAAAAATGGTGCTAGGGCATTCCAGAAAACGCTTTCATGTGTCTCAAGGACATTTTCAGTCATTTCCTCTTGAATGCAGGTATACAATTGATTTATATGCTGTGTTTAAACACGATTTTTTGAAATCAATTACATTTCTGGATATGTACTGCTAGAGCTTCATAGGTTGTTTTGGGTCATATTTATAAGACATATGAGTGTCTATGATGTTATTTTTCCTTTTTAAATGGAAAGCGTTCTTCATGGTGCAAGTTTCTTGTAAATACGCTCCCACTTGCGCTTGGCAAATTTAGATTTTGATTATGGGAGTTACATAGCCATGTAAATAATGTCCAAACAATGGTGCTAGGGCATTCCAGAAAACGCTTTCATGTGTCTCAAGGACATTTTCAGTCATTTCCTCTTGAATGCAGGTATACAATTGATTTATATGCTGTGTTTAAAAACGATTTTTTGAAATCAATTACATTTCTGGATATCTACTGCTAGAGCTTCATAGGTTGTTTTGGGTCATATTTATAAGGCATTTGAGTGTCTATTATGTTATTTTTCCCCTTTTTAAATGGAAAGCGTACCTCATGGGGCACGTTTCTTGTAAATACGCTCCCACTTGCGCTTGGCAAATTTAGATTTTGATTATGGGAGTTACATAGGCATGTTAATAATGTCCCAAAAATGGTGTAAGGGCATAATCACCATTTAAAAAGGGTAAAATAACATAATAGATACTCAAATGCCTTATAAATATGACCCAAAACAACCTATGAAGCTCTAGCAGTAGATATCCAGAAATGTAATTGATTTCAAAAAATCGTTTTTAAACACAGCATATAAATCAATTGTATACCTGCATTCAAGAGGAAATGACTGAAAATGTCCTTGAGACACATGAAAGCGTTTTCTGGAATGACCTAGCATCATTTTTTGGACATTATTTACATGGCTATGTAACTCCCATAATCAAAATCTAAATTTGCCAAGCGCAAGTGGGAGCGTATTTACAAGAAACTTGCCCCATGAGGTACGCTTTCCATTTAAAAAGGGAAAAATAACATAATAGACACTCATATGCCTTATAAATATGACCCAAAACAACCTATGAAGCTCTAGCAGTAGATATCCAGAAATATAATTGATTTCAAAAAATCGTTTTTAAACACAGCATATAAATCAATTGTATACCTGCATTCAAGAGGAAATGACTGAAAATGTCCTTGAGACACATGAAAGCGTTTTCTGGAATGCCCTAGCACCATTGTTTGGACATTATTAACATGGCTATGTAACTCCCACAATCAAAATCTAAATTTGCCAAGGGCAAGTGGGAGCGTATTTACAAGAAACTTGCACCATGAAGAACGCTTTCCATTTAAAAAGGAAAAATAACATCATAGACACTCATATGCCTTATAAATATGACCCAAAGCAACCTATGAAGCTCTAGCAGTACATATCCAGAAATGTAATTGATTTCAAATAATGACTTACTTCATTGGTAGGCCTTCACATGTATTATCTCCTTTGTTTTCTTCAGTGAAAATCTTATCTGCAACCATGTGTTGGCCTCACCTCAAACAAACAAAACAGGTGATGGACCGAATGTGGATCAATGACACACATTCACCCCAGTCCAAAGATCTGGGCCTAAACAAACCTTTAGATAGGCCACACCTTATCGTCATCCTGAATTAATCATTTAAAATATTAGGGAGAGATTTATGATTGTTGTATGCCTGTTTTGTACCATTGTGTGTCATTTTTGTGATGCAGTGCTGGTGCAAAAGATTTGCTATGTTAAATAATAAGTAGGGCATTAAGTTTTTGATGACTGTTATTCATTTACTGTTTGGTAATAGTGGTTAATAACATTTTTTATTATATTTTTCCACAGATTCAACTGCAGATCTTTTTTTAATTTGAAAAATGCCTACGAAAAATCGAATTAGAAAGGCTAGAAAACGTCAAAGACAGCAGGATGATCTTTTATTGCAGCAGTCCACTTCCCCAAATACTTTTCAAAACACCAAGAAAGCTCCGGGTAAGAGCACAAAATCATTCTTAAGAAATATTTTTAGTAAAAAAAGTATTTATCCTAAAAATGTTTCAGTTCAGAAAAAGAAAAGCAATTTAAATGGAAAGGAAAGACCCATCAACAATGTTACTGGTAGAGGAAGAGATAACTCTGTGCATGATAGTAGAAGGAAACAACAGTTTAGGGACATTCGAAATCGAATGTTCCGTAACAGGATAATAGTTAATTTATTAAAAAATATTAAGAAAGGCCAACAGAAAGCGGCATTTTATAAGAAGAAGAAAAATGTAGAGAAAATTATTGATCATGCTTTTGAAATTAAGCGAAAGTTGTTTATTTTGGTAATCAATAGAATTAGGAAACTAAGCAAGGTAATTTCTGATTTCAAAACAAAAAGTAGATGGAAGAGAGTAGTAAATCGTACTAACTTTTGTGAAGTTTTTTCTGGAGAATGGATGCATAGTTTAAGTTGTGAGGCATTTTTTAATGAGGAGAGTTATTTTCAGGATAATGATTTGGTGTTTGCAGTTGACACCAGTGGTCGAGCTTATGAAGTGAAGGATGGTTGTCCAGTTGAAAAAGAAAAACTTGTGACAACAGAGACAGAAGAGGCGCTAAGTGATGAGGTTTTAGGAAGACGTCCTAAGGGTCCTGTGTACATTTGGAAGTGTAGTTCTATTTGCAGTGTGCGACAGGTTTCCATCAATTTGCTTTGTGATTTTATACGGACATTTAATAAGAAAAGTTTGAAGCAGAAAATGAAGTTGTTGCAAGATTTAGATCCTTGCAGAGTGAGACAAATGACAGGTTTGCGTGGTCATTCACTGGCTTGTCTTTCCAGGAGAGTATGCCAGAGTGTTTTTCATCATTTCAGGATGCTAGCAGTGCATCATAATAAAGTGAGAAAATTAGTGAGAATGTTGTATTATGCTAAGAGTCCAGCAATTATGCTTAAACAATTATGTGCTGTTCTTTTGCATGGTTCTGAAATAGATGTGAAGAATATTTGTGAAGAAATTGAGTTTTGTTACTTTGGTAGTAGAGATGAGAATGTTCAAATTGACCCAGAAGTAGAGGGTAATGTTGAAGATAATGTACAGGTTTCCAGTACAGATAATTTTCAGAAGGAAATTGCCACGTTTCAGATGAAATCAAGTGAGAGGCCTAATTTCACTTGTGTATGTTGTCGACGCACTTATTATAAGAATCAGACTAAGTTAGTGGATTTATATGCAAAAAGTGAAAGGGAAAATAATAGTGAATGGAAGGATTTTGCCACATACTTGATGGTAGAAAATTATTTTGATTTGGGATCGGATCAACGTGTGTGTACTTATTGTTGTAATAAATTAAACCAAAACCATATGCCTGCTAGAACAGTTCATAATAATCTGGAATTGGTTGAGATTCCTTCTGAATTGAAGGATTTAAATACTTATGAATCTATTTTGATTCAAAGTATCCATCCCTTTCAGGCTATTGTAAGAATGGAGCCAAAGACAGGGAAGTTGCCTCCAGCAGATTTACAGAGAGGATTAAAGGGAAGAGTTGTTTATTTGCCTCTAGATTTGAACAAAAACATTAACACAATTGGAGTACAAAAAGTGGAAGAGGAACCTCTGGTTATCTTGGTTAATGGGGTTCCGACAAAGAATACGAAAATATGGCAAGATTTAGTGGATGTTAGGAAAGTCAAAAAGGCAACTTTGTATTTGAAGAAAAATAATAAGTACTATAAGAATGTATATGTTGCAGAAGAGGAAGTAAGTGATGAAGAGGATAGCGATTTGTGTGCTGGCCAAATTGAGAAAGTAGAGGCCTCTAATAGTGAAGAAATATATGAACATTATAGTGTTCATCCTTTGCATTCCAAGGAAGTCATGGGGAATGCTATTGAGTTGTTTCAAATGAAACAAGCCAAAGGGAGTCCCATTAGTGTTTGGGAGGAAAGTTTGGAAGCTCGGTGTTTCCCACAGCTATTTCCCACAGGTCGAGGAGGAAGATATGATGAGCGACCTCATCAAATTCCTGCGTCTGAATACCGGACTTTACGATTGTATGCAGAAGATCCTAGGTTTCGTCAATGCATTCCCTATTTGTTTCATCTCCTGTTTGAAAGCGATCTGTCTGGACTGTCATATGCAGTGAACCACATCTTAAAAAGTGGTATACAGATGCGAAACATCTCGGCAAGTGATTTTATGCATAAAGTCAATGTCCAAGACAGTATTTTGGATTCTCACTTAATTAATCTCATGGCGTGTCAGCGTGGTACTAATGAGTACTGGTACCGTTGTCATGGTGATTTAAAATGTATGCTGAGGAACTTAGGAACTCCGACATGGTTCCTCACTCTGAGCTGTGCCGAGTATGGCTGGGAAGACTTACTTGAATTTCTACGAGAGGCAAATGGAAATATTGAAAACATTGAATTCAAGACACCTGGAGAACTGTGTTCTTTGGATCCAGTGAATGTATGCAGGTACTTCAATCATAGATTTGAAGCTATGATGTCTTTCATCACAAATAAGAAGAATCCACCTCTTGGAGAGGTGTTGGATTTCTTCTGGAGAAAGGAGTACCAAGCAAGAGGTGCTCCTCATATACATATGTTGTTGTGGATCAAGGATGCACATAAATTTGGAACAGATCCGGATGACTTAGTGATGAATTTCATAGAACAGTATTCTATGTGTGCTGTTCCAAACGCAACGGAGAAGAAAAGCCTTAGAGAACAAGTTCTACGTTTCCAAAGCCATCGTTGTGGAAAGTACTGTCGTCGTAAATTCAGAAACAAGGACAAATTCTACACCAAATGTCGTTTCAACTTTCCACGACCGGTGATTTCTAAAGGAAGAGTGAACAGTTTGATGTCTTCGCTGCGACATAATGTGACGAGGAAATCACCCAAAAATACATACAGTTTGAAAAGGAACGAAGAGTCCAAGTACATCAACGACTACAATCCAGTGATTTTGTCCATGTGGAATGCTAACATGGATATACAGTTTGTGGCTGACAACTGTATGGATGTGGCTCGGTATGTGACATCTTACATCACCAAAAAAGAAAAGACAGAACTGAAGGATATGTGGGAGGACATTTCCCATGAAAAGAGCCTCAGCAAGAAGTTGTACAGTTTCAGTCTGAAGATGTTGTCGCATCGAGAAATTGGAGCTTACGAATGTTCTGATCGATTGTCTTCAGCAAGTCTCTATGCCAAATCCAGGAGTATCGTTTGGGCGAGTCTTGGTCTTGCTGCAACGCGAAATCGAGTTCTAAAACCTGTCCGGGAAATTGAGTATTTGGCAGAAAAGGAACCAAACAGTACCGACATTTTGAAGACCAACATGTTGGATACATATTATCCAAATCGTAGTAGTCACCTTGAGAATGTTTGTCTATATGAGGTTCTACAAAATTATATATTCAAGAGGAACATCAAAGAAGATATTGAGAAAGGAGTGTATGCTGTAATTGGAAGTGAAGGATGCCTGGTCAAGCAAAGAAAATGCCAATTAGTAAACCATCGAAAATTTAGTGGCGAATCTCCAGAAAAAAAGGAGTTTTTCTATTTAGCACTTTTGCAACTTTTCAAGCCTTGGCGTGCAGAAGAGGAACTGCTTGGAGATTTCCTCTGTTACGAAGACTCTTTCACTGCTGCTAAGGAGACCATAGAATGTCCTGCTTTTCCCAAATATCAAGAAATGCTAACTTTGGAAATTGAGCAGGAAGCAACGATTGCAGCCGAGATTGCCAGAGACAGTTCTCAGGACAGTCAGAGTTCTGTTTCATTGAGTCAAGATCCACTTGGAGGACCTATTATCGAAAATGAAGCTGCTACTGCTATGAATGAAGTGGAAAGAGCCATGGCACATGCTCAGGAGGATTCAGTTAACTTAGAAGACTTGGAAAAACAACTCAACGTTGAGCAGAGGAAAATATATGATGAAGTTACCAAGCAAATTGAGCATGGATTAAGTCATGAGAAGAAAGAGTGCTCATGTACATCGTTGAAGCCTGTCCGACTGTATGTGAGTGGAGAAGCGGGAACTGGAAAAAGTTTCCTCATTAAAGCAATTTCTTGTTATTTGCAGGAAAGGACTGAGTCATCGCTGTCTTGTGTTGTCACCGCTCCTACTGGACTGGCAGCACATAACATTAAAGGTATTACTTTGCATCATCTACTGATGCTGCCAGTGGAGCATGACAACAAATTACAATACCACAAGTTATCTGGGGATGCTTGCTGTGAAGTTTCAAGAGTCTTGAGGAAAATGAAACTACTTATCATTGACGAAGTAAGCATGGTTTCCAATGTCATGCTTGCCTTTGTGCATTTGAGAATGCAAGAAGTACTTAAAACTGAATATGATGTGTTATTTGGTGGCAAACACATCATTGTTTTCGGAGATCTTCTGCAGCTGACACCAGTAAAAGGTCAACCTGTGTTCAAAATACTCACGCATGAAGATACCAGGAAGTGCCTAGGGAGCATTGGCAACGTCAATATATGGTTAAACTTCAATTATGCTGAGCTGCATGAAAATATGCGTCAGGCGAAGGATGAAGATTACAAGAATATTCTACAAGATATTAGAATTGGAAAAGTGACCGAGCATGGAAAAGAAGCTTTAAATGCACGATTACTTTCAAATTTATATCCCGATCAAGAGATTGTGCCTGAGAATATTTTTCAGAAAATTACTGAGAAGAAATCCGGAATATGTTTGATGCCAACTCTTGCAGAATGTGCCATCTTCAACAACAAAATGTTGAATTTAGAAAAGCAAGAGATTGTGAAACTTGAAGCTATTGACAAAATAGAGCATATGGGATCAACAATTATTTTGTCAGAGAATTTGAAATCAAAATTGGATTCATTAGAGAAGACTATATCTAAAACTGCGGGTTTTGAAAAGACTCTGAATGTGTGCTTAAATTGCCGAATCATTTTGAGAAGGAATTTACATGTTGAAAGAGGTCTGGTAAATGGATCAATGGGTAATGTTGTTGATTTTGAGAAATACAGAAATAGAGATGGAATAGAATTTTTAAAAATTAAATTTGATGGCATTGAGGAAGTACAGCTAATTGGTCGTTGTTCTGCTAGGTTTTTGCTTGTTAAAGACTTATATGTTCGCCGTAAGCAGTTTCCTGTTTGCTTGGCATATGCGGTGACAATCCATAAATCGCAAGGTTTAAGTGTAGATAGTGCATTGGTGAATATTGGCAGTTCTGTGTTCAAAGAGGGTATGGCATATGTGGCATTGTCACGAGTTAGAACTTTATCGGGATTGTACTTGATTGACTGTGATGTCACAAACATTTGTGCGGATCTAGATTGTGTTAAGGAATACAATAGGTTAAGAAGAGAGTATGAGCCACATTTGCCTCAATATCCTTTGTTTGAGAAACGTGTGGTAGGCCGGAAACGTAGAAATATCAGAAATAGTAGGGAGGTTGAAGTAAAAAGACCAAAAGTCAATGAACCGACAATTGTTAGCAGAAAGAAAGTGGATTCTGTTGAAGATGTTGTCGGTTTTCAATTTGAAAACAGTTCTGGTGTCAACTGCTATGCAAATGTAGTGGTTCATGTTCTCTTTTCACTAGAGAGTTTAAAAGAACAGATTCTGTTGAATTCTGAACAAATTTTATGCTGTTTGTTGAATTCTGTTTTCGAGAAATGTAGCACTGATCGAACAAAAGTAGAAAGTGTGTCTGAAGTTCGTTATCTGTTAGATGAATGTTCAGGTCAAACAGACTTCTCTGAAAATAATCAGCAAGATTGTCAGGAGTTTTTAATGTATATGCTTGATGTATTGCAAGATGAGGGTGTAGATGTAGATCACCTGTTTGGGCTTTCTTATCAATGGCAGCATGACTGCGTGAAGTGTATGGTATCAAGTACTACTAGTGTAGACTCAGAAAGATTTATATATTTAACTTTGCCAGACAGTAAATCAGTGTCCTTTAATAAGCTAGTAAATGCAGCGGATCACAACATGGAGTGTAGCCAATGTAAATCTGAAATGATGTCAACATTATTTATACGTAGATATGGCCAGTATGTCATTTTAATGATCCAACGATGTAGGCCTGATGGATCAAAATTGTCAACTTTAATAAAAAAATTTGTGGCTTCTCAGCTGTCAATATCAGGAAGGACTTTTGTAACTGTAGCAATTATCTATCACGATGGTCCTTCAACAACATCAGGACATTATACAGCTTATTTAAAGTCTCGAAACGGCTGGTCATTCTGCAATGATTCCGTTGTAACTTTAAAAAAAAAATTGCCGTTTGACCTTAAAAATTCTTACCTGGTGTTTTTAAAACCAAAATTTTAAAGAAAGAATCTCGGGATTTCCTGTGAGGAATTGCAAAAGGTTCATCAAGTAGAGGGAATGTAAGTCTGCAATGCTGTCTAGATTATTGGTCCAAAACTTTTAATTATAATGTCAATTTAAAAATCCAACTATATAAACCTGATGCAAGTAAGTCTGCTTCATAGTAAGCAGTATCAGTGTCATAGGAAAAGGAGAACATGAGTGACAAAGAAGGGTAAGATATTAGTAGTCCAGGATTGTGAAAATAATCTCAAATGTTTTCTTTTTGAAAGTTGCGAAAATAGAAAATGACGGGATTTGATTGGAAGAATTAGAAGACTTGTGAATCGCTGCAACATGATTTGGCCAAGTGGAAACATGTGGTAGAATGTGAGAAGTCTTTTCTTGTATGTAACATATTTTTCAAAACGATGGAGGTTTTCTTTCAGAAAGTGGCGGGCTGAAAATATTTATAGCACAACAGAGTGGACGCTGTTCATAGGACATCCTTCGACGTCATTGAAAGTAAGTTATTTTACGGAGTTTTGAATTCAGATTTCTTAGGTTGTATGGTTTTTTTAAACACAATCATTTTGATTGTGTTTTTTTTCCCCGCTGTTACATGATGAATATCTTCAAGTCACTGATTTAAGTGAAATTTGATACATTCTGAGAACAGCAAAAATAAACCATTTAACATATATAATTAATGTTCTCCTTTTTGTACTTATGATATACATTTAGAAATGTGAGGTAGATATGGAGAAACTGAGTCTTCTGTAAGTGTCAATTTTAATGCTTACAGTGCAGTACTTCTGGTTACAGTTTTTTTTTTGAAAACTGAACAGACCTCACATTAAAGAAACCTCTTGAAAGGACACATCTTATTTGCATCCTGAAACAATCATTTACAATGTTACACACAATTTTATGATGGCTTTACATCTCTTTTGCGCTGCTATTGCATCACTATTGTGAGACATCAGCAATGCAAAAGAAGCACCATGTTCCAAAATAGGCCTCAGTTCATCAGCATGAAGATACTGTTTGTTTAAAATAAATATCTTTAGGATTGTGTAGGGGTCGTAGAGAAGCAGAGGCTTCTGTAAGTGTCAAAGTTGTTTAAAAACTGTTTCTTCTTGAACCTTTTCCCTTCTTTTTTCTAATTTTTAAATACATGTTTTAATATTTTTGGAAATGTTTGTTCTCTCTTTTACAGATTGAAAGTATGAAAAATTTTCTTTAAAAGTTAACACGAATTATAAGGTAAATGTTTTCTACTTTTTTAACCCGCATTCCACTGCTGATGATGTCACTGACTATGTCATGAATGATGTAATAAGTGGGCATGTTTTACTACAATGGTAGGTCTTCACATGTATTATCTCTTCTGTATTCTTCAACAAGCATAAATTTGATATGCAACCCTGAGTACGCCTCACCTTAAACAAACTTTTAGAGAGGACACACCTTATTGTCACCCTCAATCAATCATTTACTCTATCACATTTAACATCTATTAGTTCTACTGCTTCATTTCTTTAATCCTTACTTTCCTGTGTTTGCTACCTCTCTCATTCCTTTCTCTATTACTTAATTATTCTACTCCTTCCAGTATTTTTCTCACTCCCTCTCTTCTCATACTTCTTCATTATTATTCACTCATTCTGTCTCAATTAATGTTACTGTTTCTGAATGATCTCAAAATTTTTTTTAAACAAGAACAGTAAGTATAAGGATAGGAAACAGACATTTATGTTACAAGAAAGACAGCTATAGGAAGTAAACAAAAGATACTGTTACTCGCAATCCACTGCTGATGATGTCACTGACCATGTCAAAAATGATGTAATATATGACATGATCAGAAGTGAATTGCGGGTAACAGTATCTTTTCTTTACTCCCTATAGCTGTCTTTCTTGTAACATAACTGTCTGTTTCCTTTCCTTATACTTACTGTTTTTTTTTTTTTTAATTTTTTTGGTTCGCTCCTGGTTCGCGTACCGGAGTGCGAACTGGGAGCGTACTAAAAGAAATAGAGCTTGGCAGAGTTCCAAAAATTCTACCAATTTTTTTTTATAATGGGGAGGTAGTTCTGAAAAGAACTTTTTTTTTGGTTTTTGTTGTTTTAAATTTTTTTTAATATTTTTCTGAACATTTTTTATATTTTTTTGTTTTTTTCTGAACATTTTGTAATTTTTTTTGTTTTTGGGGGGGAGGGGGGAAACAAAAATGATTCATTGAAGAGGGCTCAACAGGAGCAACAAAAAAAAGAAGAATTTATTTTTTGGGGCGTTTTGGGCATACATGATTTTTGATTGCTCTTATTATAAGAGTAATGCTACTTTCTCGGTAGCATAATATTTGATTGCACCACGCGCACACTTGTTTTACTTCCCCCATGTCCATTTGAATATTCGGGATCAACTCCCTCGCCTCGGGTCCCGATACTTCTGGCACGACAGATCTTCTTGCTATTGCCGGGGGATTTTGTTGTTCGTCGCGAAGCTGAGCAGCACTATAATTATTTGGGTGCCACCTACTCATGTGCCTGTGCATTGTAAAATTTCCAAAACTATATTTTTTGTCCGTCCCCCTTGAAAGGCGTTCATCGCAAATACGGCAAAAGACATATCTTGCATTGACTTTCTTTTGCCCTGCTGGAAATTTAAAAAATTGCCAGATGAAATTTTCCTTTCTGTTGTACCTCCTGGGCTCCTCAGGCAAAAACTCAGGCTCTTCCTCCTCTTCCTGATCTTCCTCTTCTTCAAAGATTGGTTGAGCAGGTGGTCCTTTCTTTCCATGAGGAGGTGGAGGTGGTGGTGGGGGAACACTAGAAGAAGCAACAACTGAAGCCATTTCTCTAGAATGTAAAAGGGTCTTTCTCTCACCAAGATGAAAGTCAGAGTGAGGAAAGAAGGAGGGGTTTTCATCATTTGGGAAAAGCTAAAGATCTAAACCAATGAAAAGTGTTAATTTTAGATCACATGACCTAGTATTACATCATTAGGAAACCAAAAGTGAAATGAACCAATGAAAAGTGTTATTACCGAGTCACATGACCTGCTGTGTTTACGTTTCGCGCTTTGCGCCGCTTTCCGGTCCGCTTCCGGATCCGCTAACTTGGCGCGTCCGATGATGTATTACGCGACAACGCAAAACGTCATTCTAACGTAACAGTTACGCTAAAAGAACGTTTACCGGTTCGCGGACCGAGTCGCGGCTTTAAAATGAGCTAACGGAAAGCTGACCAGTTCGCGGACTGGGAGCGGAACAAAAAAATGTTTTTAAAAAAAATTTATTAAAAACATGTAAAATATATTTTAAGATTTAAAGAAGAATACATTTTACAGCTACAGATATTAGCTTTCAAAAAACCATTGAAATTCAATGAAAAAACCATAGGTTATAGAGAATATATAGTTAGGAATTAGCATTTACAAAACCTTAAAAATTCACTGAAAAAACCATAGGTTATAGACCATATAGAGTTAGGGATTAGCATTTACAAAACCTTATTTTACTCGCATAAAACCATTGAAATTCCATATATAGTTAGTTGCACTAACTATATATCGCGCACCCGCAATCCACTGCTGATGATGTCACATATTACATCATTCAAGACATGGTCAGTGACATCACTGATGACATCACTGATGACATCTCAGATGACATCACTGATGACATCTCAAATGACATCACTGATGACATCACTGATGACAACATCCAGTGACTGTATGTTTCTGTAAAGTTAAAATATGTCTTACATATTGAAGAATGAGTGGATGTATAAGTGTCTGGATGAAGGATTTAGTAGGTGCATGACTGACTGTATGAGTGAGTGATTAAATGTGTCTCACTGAGTGCATGGGTTAGTGACTAAACTGTCTTAATTTGTGCATCATTATGTCTGTTGTTCTGTAAACTGTTGCATGTGTTGATAAGTAACTATATGAGTAACTATATGGGTTATTGATTGGTTGCCCAAGTATTTGTATGGGAGACTGAGTGTGTGTGTGGGTGGCTGGGAGGTGCATGATTCTGTGCATAGATGTGTGAGCAGTTGATTCACTAGATGTATGGTTTCAAAAGTGCATGTGGAAACAGCTGTATGGGTGGTTGACTGTGTGCATGAGTGTATTGGTGAGTGAATGGATATCTCAGTGCTACATGTCAAAGTAAGTACATATGTAAAACACAGTACATGTGAGAGTTGACATATATAAATAACTGCGCATAAGAGCCACTGAATGTGTGAGTGGCTGTATGGATCATTGTGAACTTGTATCAGGGATTGTATAAGAGAGTAAATATGTGTTAGTATATGTTTGAATAAGTAAAGTTTGTATAACTGTATAGTTGAGGAAATGGAGGTGTGATTGATTCTTTGCATGACTGACTAGGTGTGTGAGTAACTCCATGGATGAGTGACAGTCTGTGAGTGTCTGTTTACACTGATTGTATCTAAGGTTATATTAGAGTCTGAAGAGGTTCATCGTATTATCACATGAATGATATCATCAGTGATGTGATCAGTAATGTCAAATGAGATGTCATCAGTGATGTCATCAGTGATGTCATTTGAGATGTCATCAGTGATGTCATTTGAGATGTCATCAGTGATGTCATCAGTGATGTCACTGACCATGTCATGAATGATGTAATATGTGACATCATCAGCAGTGGATTGCGGGTGCGCGATATATAGTTAGTGCAACTAACTATATATGGAATTTCAATGGTTTTATGCGAGTAAAATAAGGTTTTGTAAATGCTAATCCCTAACTATATATGGTCTATAACCTATAGTTTTTTCAGTGAATTTTTAAGGTTTTGTAAATGCTAATTCCTAACTATATATTCTCTATAACCTATGGTTTTTTCATTGAATATATATATATATAAATGCTGCAAGAACTCGTCTCAGTCTCCCAAATGAAACCGACAGCCAAACACGCAAAAGACGAGGTAGACCCAATTATATTTATATATATTACCTACTGGCGGTCGCCAGTAGGTAGTTATAGTTAGGACCTAGTTTCCATAGGAAATCCTCAACATTCTATTTGGAATAACTTTGGCCCTGGTGGATGAGTCTTTGCGAATTTCTCAAAGAAGATGGCTCGGTCCGCTGCGCTCCTTCCCTGAAAGTTTGGGGGGGATTGGTCAAGTGGGGGCTGAGATATAAGGGGGGTCCCAAAACGTGTTTTCTCCATGTTATTTTCCATAGGACCTTTAGACGCGGCTACAGGTCGAACGGCTGAATGGATTTATAAGAAATTTGCCAAAACTGTAGAGTCTTGTTCGCAGATTACGCTTTTTTTGGAATGGTGTAAATCCGTTCAGTAGTTGTTGAGAAAATTAAAGTTAAAGTCAATTATATATCTATAGGCGCGCACACGTGCGCGCACCCAAGCGGCTGCACATGAGCGGAATTTTTTTTTGCTGCGTGACGTCTGTTAACGTACGATTCGAAGGAAATCAGGAAGTTTTGTCCGCCATTTTGTCACTGCGAGTAAATATATTGTTCATTTCAAAGCGTTGAAACATGGAAAGGGGAGAAGGTAGAGATTGTTTTGCTGCGTAGCTTTTCTCGGGGTGTGCAGTAAGGCCCTTAAACGCGAAAAGATATATTTTTTTTCGGGAAAAAAATAACGGGGTGCGCGCACCCGGTCGTGCACACCTATTCACAAGAGTGTGAAAATGGAGATAAATCAGAAGTTTGAGTGCTTAGATATAAGGTGGCTCTGAAAAGAGGCCTTGTGTTAATTGAGTGTTTTCTGCATTTATAAGTAAGTACCGATGAAGAGCCTGATGTTGCAGAGGAAGATTCTGTTTCCCTCATTCGTGAAATGAACACCGTCTCTCCTATAGACGTCTTGCATGTGGTATCGCAAGTTGTTGTGGTAAATAGAACCCATGCTATAATCTCTGAGGAAGGCAGAAACAGATTTATTTACATGTCTCCTTGCTTTCTCAAATTGTGCACAATGTTTATTGGACCAATTCCATTTCTGTCTTTGGCATATATTGGAATATACCAAGGCAGATCGAGGAAAAAGTGTCATCAATTGTCGAAAGGTGTCTTTTAGAAGCATTTCCAGACCTACCCCAGTGATTGTGCCTAGATCGTTCCCACCACAGTGCACAATTATAAGGTCTGGTTCTGGGAGATGCATAAAAGTTTTCACCAATGGAATCAATTGGTGACATTTCAATCCTCTTTTGGCAATCCATGTTATGTGTACATTTGGTAAGCCGAGATTGCAAATTCGTCTGCTTACTGCATATTTTTCACTCCAGTGAATATAACTGTGTCCTATTAGCCAGACCTTCATTTTCAAGGGATTTGTAGTCGTCCTCCGATCGGTTGTGGAAGTGGAATGGTAGTTAGAAGTTGAAATTCTAAATAAAGAAAAAGGAAGAGGCTGGGTGTGGTTAAAAAAATAAAAATGATTGGTTGATTGTAACAAGTGGAGATTGAACAGTACGTTCCATGTTAATGTTAAACGAAAAGTACTATTGGGTGTGAAAAAACAAGACATGTAACAGAGCTGTGTATTGGCAGGAGCTTCTGGAGGGAAAATAGTGTTCTTAGTTTGTTGTAGAACGTTAAGACATGAACTTTTGACCTGTGCCTTCAGCAAGGTGCAGAATGAGGTGTAACCATGGAAACAGCCGGAGATGGCAGTTGGTGATGGGTTTACTCTTTGGTGCCTCTGCATCTGAGTCTGTTCTCTGGTGGCAGGCGGAGAACTGTTTGTTATTGTGGAGATGAAAGGGTGATAAGGAGAGAAATATGACATAGCGTCTGGTCTGTAGAAGCGTGGGAGCAGTGATTAACTCTGAGTAAAGCGGAACTGTTTCGGCGCTTAGTAACAGTAAAAAAAAATGTTAACACTGGTATAACTGTCTTTACGGTGCGCGACCTACTAAGAAAGAGTTCACGGGCCGTAATTGGCTTGGAGGTTCTAGTATCAGTAAGTGAGCTCGAGAAAAGAAAACATTCAGGATTTTATTTATGAAGGCCTTGCGCCACCGGTGCGTTACTTTTTTCCATTTTAAAAAATGAGGCCCCGGCGGCGGAAGGTCTTTATAAATAAGGTCTTCAGTGTCTACAGTTAAGGTTATGTGGAACCCATGAATAGTTTTTCAAAATGAAATCATTTCAGTTGAGATTATGGATTAAAAGAGAAACCGTGAATATTTGAAATGTTTATTTAGAAATGTACTGTTTTAAAGGCAAATCATTATGTAATATGAGTACAGAAATTGCAAAAAACACAGTAATTGGTATTGTCAGTAGTACATGGAATACAAACGCTATAGTTGAAGAAAAATTAATATAGTTGGAAAAAAACATTGTACACTCTTATAAGGAAGTATATTATATTTAAATAAATGGAAGAAGGTCTCTGGCCTTTCAGTTTAGGAACGATATATGAAAATGCAAGTGGTTATACATCACTACTTTATGAATCAGCTGTCAAACAACACGAAATTATAATGTCCATTGTTAGTAAAGCAAATAGGTCTGTTCTTCAAAAGAAAATATGGAAAAGAACGTGAACGTATAGAAAACCAAAAGGAAATGAGGACGTCAATGGCTTGTATAAGAGTTATTGAAGCATTGTTTAGGCAAAATAGGTAGCTTCTGCTTGTAACAGGAAATCAGTTTTATCATTTGAAAGTATGTCAGCTATCCAATGGAAAAGAGTAAAGCAGTACTGATGATCTGTTATAATCGGAGCCTCTTTTACCATCAGAGGGCAGGTCGGTGGGTTTTCGATGTAGCTCGCTGTTAGGAAAGAGTTAACCGTCCATTGTGTAGGCAAAGTATGCAGCAAGTGCCTCTAACATGAAATCACTGTTATCATCTGAAAACATGTCAGCCATCCAATTGAGAAGATGAAAGGAGCATTCATGATCTGTCATTATTGGAGCGTCTTTTACCATCATAGGGCAGCTCGGTGGGTTTTCGATGTAGCTCTCTGTTAGGAAATCTTGCGCCGCTGCGAATATATTCCAATGACCCAGAACTCCTTGTATCGCTGCAAAGGCCATAAACCCTCCGTTGTAACAAAGCTGTTCATGATCAAGTAACGGATTCATGAGGTGATTGTAATTCGGTTCAGGAGGTACCAAATTGCAGAGACATAAATCCAGGGCCCACGTGAAATCACAGCTCAGGCAATGAAATACAGGCTGCACACAGGTGAAATACGAATATCGAAATGATAATCGATATGAAGTATTCAAAGTTGAGAGTGCTAAGGTGCCGTAGTACAGAAGCATTGTCTGTCGAAATAGTTCTAAGTGGCCCGGCTCGTTTGCGAAGGCAGGAGGGACATCCATTTTGAATTTCCCAAGATGGTAAAGGAAACGGCGCAGCACCGCTGGTTGTATAGCAACTCCACAGAATTAGGTAGCCGGCTATGCAGTGGAGAGGAGCAGAATGACTTGATACATTTTCTAGGAGTCTAGTCACTTATATATTGCTTAGTAGTTATCAAAAAGTAGCCTGTGTTGAAGTGGAGGATGCGTTAAAAAATAAGGGAGTGATTTGCGGGAGTTGTAAAGCAAGGTCAATTTTTTTTACATCAATGATGTTTTCTGTGAATGTTAGCTTAGTGAAAGATATGTGTGTGAGCAGATGCAACGTTCAGTTTTAAATGTGACAATGGCGGTCTTGTTCATGTCTTCCGATTCAAGGTCGGTATTCGCTGCCAAATATAAAGATGAAGAAACGCATGCGTGGGGTACATAGTCTGCATTCTTAAAGGAAAGCAAATGAAGGGTTATTTTTACTGCGTTAGCATTGTCGTTTAAAAAGTTATAGTGATTTCTATTATATGTTAAGAAAGTGTCACTGATGAAGACTGAAAATAAATCCTTATAAATGATAGGGACTGGTGTATTTTAGAAAAGGTGTGTAACATTACATGAATTGTGGAAAAAAAAATAATGTAATTGAAAGTGTATGGTTTGAAAATGAAAAGTAGAGGTTTATAGTTCACGTTTTGAAAGCAGTTGTAGAGGGTCAGATGAAAGTGTATGGTTTGAAAATGAAAAGTAGAGGTTTATAGTTCACGTTTTGAAAGCAGTTCTAGAGGGCCAGATGCATGATAGATTTATAAAAAATAGAACATGTTTTTAAATAGTATTATGGAAAAAATATGTGCCTTTATGTACTATTTACATTATCTGCCTGTTGCGTATTCTTTGAGTTTTAGTAATCCTGTGTCTTATAAGTTTTCTAGGGGCGGTTTGAGGTTCATGGTGGGTTTGGGCAGGGAGGGTAGGTTGGGGGTTTGTAATAGGGGGTCCGGGTGGGGTGGAGTGCGGAGTTTAGTGAAAAGTGAGGGGGGCGGGGAGTTACGGTGTTTGGTAATGGAGCAGAGTCAGAGGACGCCACATTTGTGTTATGGGGTGCCACGGAAATATGTATTTATTCTCAGAGCTTTATTATATTAAGGATATATATCAACATGGTGGCTCTTGTCGTTTTGTGGTTCTGTGCATGTTTATAATGCTGGCCCTGTAGTTTTTGTTTATGGACCTTATTACAACACACAGGGGAGCTACGTTGCACACTTGGAGATCAGAGACTTAGGAAATAAAACTTTATAATTGTAAGGGTCAAAGCGATAGAAATCGCCCGTTGTCGGTGTAAAAAATATCACCGCTATTGGTGGTATTTTCTACGGTGTTAGTGCTCGAAGGAGAATAGTAACATATATGTGAAAGCAAATTGTGTAACAGGCTCAGCATTTCACATTATCGCGTGAAAACAAAAGTTGCTTTTACATAGCAATAAGTCTCTTATAATTAAGGGACGGAGTGTATATAGTGCTATTTAGTACTCTGCTATGTGATTGAAGTCGAATATTTCATAAGAGGAGGCTTTAAAAGTTTTCCGATAAACTAGTTTTCTAGGGAAGTGGGTCGAGTGTTCCGTGTAAATTGCAGAATAGAAACTAGTAAGAACCAATTGAAAGTGATGTTTTAAAGTCACATGACTGCACATGCGTGTCTCGACGCCTGTACGCGATAGGTGGGTGCGCACACCCGGTCGCGCACTATACGAAAGCGGCGAGAAAATATCAGCTAATATGCTCTTGAAGCTTGTTTTGGTACAAAGAGTAAGTTCTGAAAAGAACTTTTTTTTTTTTTTTTTTTTTGGGAAACCAGTGTTATGATGCTTTTGATTTCTTAAAGTTGGTACGACATTTTTCAGTATGTTATACTATCCAAATAAAGTGAAGAAATGTAACTTTTCTTGGAGCATTTATGACTCTCAATTCTGTGTTTAATTAGAGTAAAGCTTTGCTCTCCGTATGCAAGAAGTTCTCCACAGTTGTTGCATTTTATGTGCACCTTCGCCAGACATGGTTTCAAGTCCATTTCAGCACTCGATGGAGATACAGGTCATCCACCGGAAGATGTGCTGATTACTTCTGATGGTAATAGCGTGGCCTCCGTTTTTCTTGTCAAAGGTGGTCGCTCATTTTCATCAGATTCGGAAGATGAATGCGGAACGGTAGCCATTGTACCGAAGTCTTCGGGAAGATGTTCGACGTTGTTGTCTCTTGAGAGTAGAAAAGAAAGTGATGGAAGTGGGTGGAGTGCTGCGTGTAAATTCCAGAATAGAAACTACCAAGAACCAATTAGAAGTGTTGTTTAGAAGTCACATGACTTCACGTGCAAATGTGAGGTCCTGTACGCGATAGGAGGGTGCGCGCACCCGGTCTTGCACTAAAATAAAGCGGCGAAAAAACATCTTATAATATGCTCTTGGAGAATGTTTTGGTGGAAAGAGTTAGTTCTGAAAAGAACTTTTTTTTTTTTTTTTTTTGGGAAACAAGTGTTTTGATGCTTTTGATTTCTTAAAGTTGCTACGACATTTTTCAGTATGTCATACTATCCAAATAAAGTGAAGAAATTTAACTTTTCTTGGAGCATTTATGACTCTCAATTATTCGTTTAATTAGAGTAAAGCTTTGCTCTCCGTATACAAGAAGTTCTCCACAGTTCGTGCATTTCATGTGTACGTTCGCCAGATATGGTCTCAAGTCCATCTCAGCACTCGATGGAGATACAGGTCGTCCACCGGAAGATGTGCTGATTAGTTCTGATGGTAATAGCGTGGCCTCCGTTTTTCTTGTCAAAGGTGGTCGCTCATTTCCTTCAGATTCGGAAGATGAATGCGGAACGGTAGCCATTGTACCGAAGTCTTCGGGAAGATGTTCGACGTTGTTCTCTCTTGAGAGTAGAAAAGAAAGTGATGGAAGTGGGTGGAGTGCTGCGTGTAAATTCCAGAATAGAAACTACCAAGAACCAATTAGAAATGTTGTTTAGAAGTCACATGACTTCACATGCAAGTGTGAGGTCCTGTACGCGATAGGAGGGTGCGCGCACCCGGTCTCGCACTAAAATAAAGCGGCGAAAAAATATCTCATAATATGCTCTTGGAGCACGTTTTTGGTAGAAAGAGTTAGTTCTGAAAATAACTTTTTTTTTTGGGAAAGAAGTGTTATGATGCTTTCGATTTCTTAAAGTTGCTACTACATTTTTCAGTATGTAATAGTTTGAAAATGAAGTGAAGAAATGTATCTTTTCTTGGGGCATTTGTGACTCTCAATTTTGAGTTTAATAAGAACGAGGCTCTGCTCTCGATACAAAAGAATTTCTCCACACTGGTTGCATTTCATGTGTACCTTCGCAAGATATGGTCTCAAGTCCATCTCAGCACTCGATGGAGATACAGGTCCTCCACCAGAAGATGTGCTGGCCACCTCTGATGGTAATAGCGTGGCCAGGGCTCTTGTCGATGCTTTTGCATAATGCTCAGGATGCCTTTGTTTAACATGCCGCTGCATGGTGTGTATAGAAAAGGAATATTTTTTATTTGGATTTCCCCTTGAGAGCTCTGAATTGCATATCGTGCAGGTTACTTTTGGCGCATTCACTTTCTTTTGATCTTCAGGATAAGTAAAAAATTGCCAAATGAAAGATTCCTTTTTTCTTCCTAACGGTGGTTGCTCATTTCCTTCAGATTCGGAAGATGAATGTGGTAGGGCAGCCATTTCAGCAAAGTCTTTCGGAAGATGCTCGATGTTGTTGTCTCTTGAGAGTAGAAAAGATTGTGAGGAAAGTGGGTGGAGTGCTTCGTGTAAATTGCAGAACAGAAACTACTAAGAACCAATTGGAAGTCTTCTTTTCAAGTCACATGACTTTACATGCGCTTCTCAGGACGTGTAGGCGGTGACACTATCTAGTTACGAACGTGATTACATACTTAGGAACTAGCATTCAAAAAAACTATGAAATTCACTGAAAAAAACATAGGTTTTACACACGTTATAGTTAGGAAGTAGCATTTGAAAAACCTATGAAATTCACAGAAAAAAACATAGGTTTGACACCAGTTATAGTTAGCTTGAAATTTTACTGACATAAAACCAATGAAATTCCACGTTATAGTTAGTTGGACTCACTATAACTTGCGCGTGTAATGCACTGCTGATGACATCACATATTACATCACTTATGAGATCACTGATAACACCATCTAGTGAATGTCTGTCTTTTTAAAAAATAAATATGTTTTATATATGTATATGTAGAGGTCGATGTAAAAATAAATGTTTAAATAAGTGTCTTAATGGATGTGGAGGACTGTATGGATGGCTGAGAGTGTATATGTGTGTGTTAGTGAGTGAATGCCTGCCTCACTAGTGTGTTTATCAGTAACGATATATGTTTTAATCTAGTTTATGTAAGTATTGATATATATAAGTGAGTATATGTGACAGTGAGAGATTGAAAGAGTTCCTCTTTAAATAAGTATCTGTTTCTATAAGTGATTGTTTAAAAGAGTAACTAAGTGTAAGTTTACTTAGAAGTAAGGTGCTACTGTGTGTATATCTGTCTATGTAAATAAATGGATGTTTATTACTTTATTTGCAAGTGTGAATATGTGTGTGATTTACTTTTGGATGTCTGTCGGTATATAACAGGATGTATAGCTGTATCACTATATATAATTAGTGAGTATATATACGAGTGACTATATAGAACTGTTATTGAATTATTGGATGTGTATATAAATGTTGGAATTACTGAATTGGTTGTTGTAACTGGTATAGGTATGTCCACTTTTTTTATATGTTAGTTTTTTTTTCAAAATGTGTTTTAAGGGTTACTTTAGAGTGCAAGTAGGTTAGTCTCTCTGTCACAAGGATGGTATCATCAGTGATCTCATTAGTGACGTCACTGACCATGTCATAAGTAATGTAATATGTGATGTCATCAGCAGTGCATTACACGCGCAAGTTATAGTGAGTCCAACTAACTATAACGTGGAATTTCATTGGTTTTATGTCAGTAAAATTTCCAGCTAACTATAACTGGTGTCAAACCTATGGTTTTTTCAGTGAATTTCATAGGTTTTTCAAATGCTACTTCCTAACTATAACGTGTGTAAAACCTATGGTTTTTTCAGTGAATATATATATATATATATATATATATATATATATATATATATATATATATATATATATATATATATATATATATATATATATATATATATATATATATATATATATTACCTACTGGCGTCTCGCCAGTAGGTATATATAGTTAGGATTTATTCCCTATGGGATTTTTGAAAATTCTATGTCTAATAACTTTGGCGTTTGTGGACGGAATCGGCTGAAATTTTCAGGAAAATGGCACATTTTGTTTCTGAGCAGCCCTTGAAAATTTGGGGGGGTTTCGTTGAGGGGGGGCCGAGAAAAAAGGGGGGTCCCAAAACGCGTTTTTCCCATGTTAATTTCCATAGGGCGGTTGGACTCACTTTTAGCTCGAACGGCTGAATGGATTTGCACGAAACTTGGCAAAATTGTAGGGACTGTTAGCCTGATGTGCCTTTGCTAGGTCTCAAGATATGTGCTCCAGTAGTTTTTGAGAAATTAACGTTCAAAACAAGATATATATCTGTAACAGCGCTCCGGGCTGCGGTCCGGTTCGCTTACTTTTTGCGAAACGGAACTTTGCGCGCAGAAAGCTGATTGGCTCTCCGGTCTCTGTCAACATTCTAAACAGTCCGGAGCGGCCGCCATCTTATCTCTCGGTAGGATCGAGAGAGAAGAAGAGGTGAAAAACGAAGGGGGAATTTATTGAAAGGGGGCAAGGTATACCCCTCTTGACCCCCTAGGAATGTTGTTGGGGTTATTGAAGGGTCCCGTGGGGAAAATAAAAAAAAATGATTTTTCACGGTAGAAGCGCTTCAGAGGCCGCGAACTGGGCCGCAAACTGGTAGCGAAACGGGAATTCGCCATTTTGTGCTTCGTTTTAATTAAATTACTAGGTATAAGGGGGTGCGGGAGACGTATCCTAATCCCCTATGTTTCCTGAGGGTGGCTGAGGAGGCTCATATATGTTGATACATCTCTTCCAGCGGCTGTGCGTGAGCTTTTTTTTTTTTTTTGCTGCGTGACGTCTGTTAATGTTCGATTCGATGGAAATCAGGAAGTGTTGACCGCCAATTTGTCACTGCGATAAAATATTTTGTTATAAATGAATCCTTATTGATAAACATTGTCTGCGCCATCTTGCCTTTTTTACAATGCCACAATTTTGTCGTGCACGGCAGCCATTTTAGATGCCTTGACCAGGCCCACTCTCTGCACGCCGTCGATTCTCAGCACGGCTCCCCATCCTCGCAAGCATCTCCCCCACGCACTGGTCACCCCCGCTCTCTCTCTCGTGCATGGGCCATATACTTCCCCTTATCTGCGCTGCTCTTCCCTGAGAATCACACCCTGTGCCCGCCCGACACCTCCCTTTCACCCTATTCACTAACGCACCCTCTGACACTCCTCTTCCTCTGTGTCCGATTGTCCAGGCCGGACCTAGGCTATCACCTAGCCCTGCAGATGTAGTTTATGGCCCCAGCTGTAGAGTATCCAGACATGCCAACCCTCCCGATTCAGGCGTGAGACTACTGATTTCAGTGCTAGTCTTTCGCCTCCCGATTCCTGCAAGGAAAAATCCGGGGGCATATTACCAACAACTAGCGATAATTTTTGTCTCTAACTTGTTTAGAGACAAAAATTATCGCCGCACATCGGCGAATTTTATCGCACATAAACCTTGCTATTAGCAAGGTTTATCGCAAATGCGATAAAAAACGGCCGCAATGCATGAATATCGTTGAAAAGTCAGCGATATTCATGCATTATCCAGCAAATGCTCTTAGCCATGTTATCCACTTCCCATTGGATAACATGGCTAAAAACTGCTCAGGGCAGGTGTTAGGTTTTATAGATATTCGCGCTTAGCGCGAATATCTCCAAAAGTTGGTAATAGGAGATAGCGATGGTTAGGGACTGTTTCCAGTCGCTAAAATCTTGGCACGCCCACTTTGCATGTCATTAGTGATAAATATCACTGATATGCAAAGCGGGGCCCAAGATGGTCGCTATCTCCTTTTAGCTGTCACTAACTGGTGTTAGCGACAGCTTGGTAATAGGGAGATAATTTTATCTCTTTTTTTTTGGCTTTTAAAGCCAAAAAAGCGGAAATAAACCCCCTTGATAATATGCCACATGATTTCTCGGGGGTTTCAGCTGACAGGGCTTGGTATTGTGTTACGTGCTAATTCTTCCAGGAAACGTCAGAGGGTCGATGCAGGGGTTCTAGAAGGGGTGATAAACCATTTAAGCCTCATGAACAAGCGCATGGTCTTTTAAAGATTTGTGAAGTACTCGGGGCGGCGGTGTGTGTGTGCCCTCTTTCAGGAGCGGGCGGGGGGGCACTGCCAGCAACTTGCCAGGCCAGGCAGTGTTCAACACGTGCATCACCCTTTCTCTGCCTGCTATTGCGCTCCATGCTTCGGAAAGGTAAGAAAAAGAACGTGCATTTGAGTTTGAAATGTCCGATCCTGTAGCAGTACACTTGCAAAGCCCACACATGACAATAACCCGATTCAAGGCCCCATTCACCCGATTTTTTAAACATATATAGCACTCCAACAAAGTTAGATTTTAAAACTTTATTAACTTTTAAATATAACGAACGCAACAAAAAATGTAAAATATATTTAACCATTTTTTGAAATTAACCAGAACTATAACGATAACAAAAACAACAACAATAATATAACTTTTATGCCTAAATTACGCAAACATTTAGCTAATCTGCTAAAGGGGGGAGTCGCCATTTCTTTACAATAATCAATAATGAAAAATCCACATCAATAGGGTTGTCCGTTTTCTCGATGCAGCACTATAGTGCAACATACACAGCACCTGGGGTGTCAAGAGTGAACAGGTCTTTCTTTGTTCCTTAAGATGTTATCTGTGTCAACCTCTTCCGAGAATGCTGATGCGTTAGGATTTCCTTGTGTTTCTTAATAGCATTGGTGTCTGCACACTTCTTTGTCAATTCTGTGAAGATGATAACTGCTTCATAAACAGACGATATCTTTGTTTAGTCATTAGTGTTAAGTGTGTCTGAAACTACAGTGCCCTTCTGTTTTTTTTTCTTCAGGCTCTACAGAGTTTTGTGTGTTGTTCTTTTGAGTGACAATTATTCCAGAGGTTTCAGGTTTACTTGTTTTGTCCTGCAGTGAGTTAACAGCTTTAGAGAGTTCATGTTTATATGGCTGAGATACCCGCCACCCCCTCTCAACACAATCCCCAAAGGAGGGAAACCGGAAACAGTTCTTGAAGTTTTTGGAAGTGGGAGGGACTGACCCTCCCGGCCGTATTTATTAAAACAAAATTTTAAAAGATTAAACAGTTTCATATAAATGTACAATTTCATTACCACATTGCGATGTTTGGCTAACCTTAACAGATTCTCTAATACAGAGGTTCTCCTAGCCGAACTAACATCCTACAAAAGCATTTTCTTGAAATATTGAAATTGTACATCCTAACGTTTAAGGGCCAACGGCAAGGTCGTAACCGGTGTCAAGATCCCTAACCAGACATACCCCCCCCACTTGGGAGGGGCGACAGCACTGAGGCGTACTCGAGTGCAACTACTACCAATTTCCCTTGACTTGACGGGGGCACCTATAAACTCGACGCCAGTTAAAGGTCGTTCGAAGACTCGTGTGAGGTATCTAGAAGGTATCGTAGACCTCCCCCCAACCCCACACAACTTACCGCATCTGCCGTCGCAGATGTCACTGGCCCCGGGAAATTCCCCAGGAGGGGGCTGTAACCCCTCCTACACAGGAAGGGGCCTTGACCGCCTTTCCTTTTCTTTCGGCGACCCATCCTTAGAAGGGACCGCCTCCCCGTTGAGGGGCCAAAGGCCACCTCTCCCGAGCGCTCCCATCCGTGTTGGGTGACGCCCACTCATAGGGATCTTCCAATTAGTGCTCACCGATCATGACCTTACCGCCACAGGCCGGATAGTTGACCGGCTATCCGGACCCCCCACAAAAACTCCTACCTAAAGGTCATGCTTCAACGTTTTCAACCATGCTAAAAAGTCTCCTATGAGTAACTCATTCCCCACCCAAGACAAATGCACACCATCCCCCAAATACATACTGTCATCATTAATACAGCCATGAGAAATAGAATGCAATGTCCTGGAACGGAACAACCTACTCACTTTGTTGTTAAGCTTTCTAACAGAATGATTCAAAGCAGGAATAGAAATAGCCCCCGCCACACCTTTCGTGGAATCAAATGGGACCACGCAATTGTGCACCCCGGAACTCTCCTCGCCAACCAACTTACAGTGGAAAGCATTGCCTCCAGGAGAAGTCGTCTACCGGTGGTGACCAAATCATTGCCCCCTACATGTACTATAACTATAGACGGCGGTGACCTCGTCCGCCCTAACAAACCCTCGAAAAATGTTTGAAACTGGTCAATACAGAGACCGCCTCTTCCGTAGAAGGACACCCTGTACCCGTATTCCCCAGCTACGTGAATCATGTCACCTGCTTTGAATACGTCTGCGGCGCGCCTCACGTATGAGTGGCCCACGACCCACACCTCCTTTTTCACAGTCGGTGATGTCTGACCGCTGGCCCGGTGTTGGGTCGACTGTATAGTCCGCCCCGCCTCGTAGGCTTGCGAAACTGAAAACCAAAGAAAAACAAGAAGCGTGAGTACATTATGACAGCTTCACAACATGTGCAACCGCACATATCTCTTATAACAATTAGAGGACCAACGCCCCACTCGTTTCACTTTTTCTACATTAAGACCCCTGGCTGTAGCTTCTGTAGCAGCCCCTATACGAAAGGAATGGGTCCCAAATTCGCCCGGGTTCAAGCCCGCAGCGGCAATTGACATCGCAAGCACCCGCTGAAACTGAAATTTCGTCAGTGGGGTGGCGTCCGCGTGTCTCAACAACGTCCCCCCCCATGATGCCACCCTTCGTGCTAGGTAGTCTTCTAAACACTTTACCGGACACATGGAGGACCCGGGAATCCTGCGTATGATTATGCAGTCACCCATCCCATCTTGATCGGTCTTGGACCTGACAAAGGAGACAGTCATCGTCTCTCCTCTGATCTGAACGTGTTCCTGGCACAAACCCCCCGCCACATCCAGTTTGTTCCTCGCTACCAGTTCGCTCACCCTCATCGCCCCGTGAAATGCAAGCGTAAAGGCGGCTCGGAACAATGCTGTCTCAAACTGAGATGAGCATGTGGCAGGGAGTGTGGCCAACAACTGGGCCAACCTATCCAAACCTATTGGGCGCCTCTCGTCTACTCTGCGACCCTCAAGGCGTTGCCACCCTCGCAGCGCTTTCTGTACCACGAAAGACGCTGTCGGGTCCTGGATATTATGAGCCCTGGCAACAAAGGAAATGGCAGCACGATGCCTCTGGGCCGTAGCCACCGACTTCTCAGCCCTACGCAAGGACATCAGAAAATGCACCACCCATTCCTCGTAGCCCCAAAGCCCCTCTCTATCAGTCCCCAAAAAGGCTAAATAGGCCCGAAACGCCCCTTCGTATGCCTTCCTCGTCCTTGGTGCTAGACTCTCTCCCACGAGGTGACGAAGTTCGGGGCACCGAGAGACCAGAGAGCTTCGGGAAAGGGTGCCGGCTCTGGGTCCGCTGAGGGGAGGAAACCCGAGAAAGCCTGCATTTGAAAACGAGACAGTGCGTCAGCCGCCTGATTCATCACCCCTGGGACATGCTTTGCTCTGAATAGCACGTTCAATTGCATACACAGTAAAACAATTTCCTTGAGCAGTCTTAAAAGCAATTTACAGCGTGCTGCCTGACTATTGATACACTCGACCACGGTCATATTGTCAGACCAAAATATGACAGAGTGATCTTTGAACCCATCGGGCCATGTTCTCAAGGCCACCAAGATGGGAAACAGTTCCAGGAAAGCAATATTACTCGTCAGACCATTCTCATGCCACCATGTCGGCCATTTTTGTGCCGACCATTTTGTGCCGAAGATGGCGCCAAAACCTATGCTTCCTGCTGAATCTGTCCATAGCCCCAGCTCTTCAGAGGACACGGCTGGTTTATTCCAGACGATTCGACCATTAAAGTCCGCCAGAAATGCTAACCAAATACGCATGTCCTGGCGGACCTCAGCCGATAGTCTCGTGCGATGATGGCCCTCTTTCAGGCCGACCATCGCTTGGGCAATTGAACGGGAAAAGGGGCGGGCCATTGGTATCACCCTCAGGGCAAAATTCAACTGTCCCACCAACTGCTGTAATTGTTGCAGCGTAACTTTAGATGCATTTATACACACTTGCAGTGCAGCCCTGAACTTCAACACTTTGTCAGCTGGCAAACGGAAACAACCCTCACTGGAGTCCAACTCGATCCCCAGAAACTCGAGGCAAGCCGTAGGACCCACTGTTTTACCCGGCGCCAATGGCACACCAAACTGGTTCATTAACACACAAAATTCGGCCAAGGCCCGGCCACATTCAAGATCCCCGGCTGCCCCAAGAAACAGAAAATCATCAAGGTAGTGCATTACATATTGGAAACCCGTTTTCTTTGTGAAGACCCATTGTAGAAAACTACTGAATTTCTCGAAATAGGCACAGGATATAGAGCACCCCATCGGCATACACCTATCCATGTAATAACAACCCTGAAACATGAATCCCAGGAGACGCTGGTCGTCTGGGTGTACCGGGAGCAATCGGAACGCTGACTCGATATCCGACTTCGCCATCAGCGCCCCGGGCCCCAGGCGATTCAAAATGGCTACGGCCTCATCGAAGGATGCGTACCGCACCGAACACACTTCTGGATCGATTGCATCATTTACAGAAAGACCTCGTGGAGCTGACAAATTATGAATCAGACAGAACTCACCTGGGTCTTTCTTGGGGACTACCCCTAAGGGAGAACAAACAAAATTCTGAACCGGGGGTACACTAAACGGGCCGGCGACCCGACCTCGGGCAACCTCTTTACGGATCTTATCCTGTACTACGGGCGTATGCTGCAGGACGGAAAGTTGATTTTTGCACTTCTCCACACCCTGAAAGTCCCCTACCGGGATGCGGAAACCATACGAAAAACCGTTCCGCAGCACCCCAGCAGAAGTACGATCCGGGTATTCACTGAGCCAGGGAATCATCGCCAGGGTATCAATCGGGGTTGGTAAAGGCGCCCCTCGGACTACATTAGACCTGTTTGGCGCCTCCTCTCCCCCCATTATCACCCGTTCTGGCTCTGCACGTGGACTCAGGATGGGACGACGACCCGCAACCACTACATTCATGTTTGAATTTACACGATCCCTGGGGTCTAGTACATTTACCTCTGTTGAAATTAAAGCAGAAACCCCTTTTTCCAGTATTGCCGGCAGGTTTCGAGTAATCGTCGGTACCCGTACCTGCTCGAAAGGGCGTCCCTGCATATTGCCGGGAGGATTCGCCAACATTACTTCCTACCAACGGCATTTTTAACATTCCTGTCTCCTTCATTTTATCCCAAGTCAAAGAATCATAACAATCCCAGGTTAAACTTTTATTATGCTCCTTTGCCTTTCTGAAAAGATTATCGTAACAAAACCAATGGTTACCCTGGTGCGATGTCGAGTACCCCATGATTCGCGATTGATAGATTGGAAACTCGGAAAGCAACTCAGGCCTACGTTCCCCCAAGATTGACGTAAAAATTCCCCAAGCATTGCCCCAATTGCCAATATTCTCATTCACTTTAAAGGCGGCCATTTTTGCGCGCCAAACACTCGGATGCATGAGATCCTTCTGACCCTTAACATGCTCCACCTCATAATGATCAACAAGCAATGAGAAAATGTTCACATACTCCCCCGCCCAAATCTTTTCCTTAATTGCCAAAGGAACATGTTGACCCAACTTTTCTCTACGAGAGGGTGTTGACTCATCCCTTGCAATCGGCAATGGCCGCTTACCTGCACCGGACGCTGCCTCTGTGGTCGCAATCGTCCCTGGTGTCTTGTCCCCTACTGCAGCCGGCACGGACACCTTGGCTGCCTCCCGTTTCTCACGCAATTGCTTTATCAGCGCCTGCGCGTCGACAGCCGTGGCGCCCTCGTTACCTTTACCCAACCACGCTGCCAATTGTGCTGCCAGCTCGGGCGGCATATCGTCCTCGGACACGGGGGTGACCACAACGGGAATCGGATTCCCCTCCTCCGGCACGGGAGTTGGTGCCTCGAGCGGGGCACTGGGACCCGGGATGTCTTCTCCCGCTGCTCCCCTCCTGGGCCTCTTGTTTTTCCCTCCCGGGGCTGCTCCCGCCAAAGGACGTTTTGCTCCCCCTTCCTCGTTCTTATCCACCCGCTTCTTTAGTTCGGACATCTCCTTCATGAGAACACGCAGCATCTGTTCAGTAGTCATGCGTTTTCCCACCTTCTTCGGCATTCTCCAACAGAGTAACTGAAAAACAAACAAGAACGATTAAAACGCTCAAAATTGGCTCTTCGTTCCGTCTCGAGCTCACGGGCAGCGAGGAGGTGCAGCTTCAGAGCACAGGAACAAGAGGATGTCTTCTGGTCTTGCGTCCCTTTTTATCCATCTTCAGGGCGGGCGTAAACCCGCCCCTGCCTGCCCCGAGGGCGTGGCCGGCCGCGTCAGTGTCTAGGCCAGCCCACTCTAGGGCGGGAAAAAGCGCGCCCTGGCTACGCCACTTCGGGCATACCAGCCGAGACGCGCCTCCCGCCCAAAATGGCTTCCCGGGGGGATCGAGGCACTCTGCCATACGTTCGGGGGGACCGAGTGGTCGCCCCTTTCCATTTGCTATGTCCTGCTGTTCGTCAACTGCTTCAGAGACGTCAGCCTCATTTGTTATGTTTGACTAGATCCTGGACCTGCCCGGCCGCGCCCAAAATGGTGCCGGTGTAAATGGGACTCGTAACTGCATGTTGTGTACTGGTTGCCCAACCTTGATATCACGAGATACATATGCAGTTTTGAAGCACATGGCAGAGGCTTGTCTGCTGTAGTGGGGCGCCCCTTTATCGTTTCAGTCGCCATTCCGCCCGCTTTTGCTACACTGTGCCTTTTCCGCCATTCAGCTGTTTAGCGCCCGCTCTTACGGCTACAGCGTCTCGCTCACCATGTAGTTGAGTTGCTCCCACTCTTGCGGTGCAGCGATAGGCGGCTTCCACAGGACTCTTAAAATGGCGGCCGGCTCTTCGGATTTGGGCCTGGTCCAGTAAAATGGCCCTGGGACACCTTGGAACTCGGACGCTTGTCTGCCAGGGCTTGGGTTCCATTCTCGAAAGCGTCCCCTCAGCCTTGAAGATTGTACAAAAGTCTTGGGGGCCGTCGACTCCCGCAGGCTTCCGGTGGGGAGCGGCTGCCATGATTGCTTGCGGAATGGCCACGACAGAGCTACGAGATGGTGGTGCTCTCATGGTGACGCCAGCTTCAGTCTGAAACATCCAGAAACAAGGTGGGGCTTTCATCGTTTGGGAAAAAAAATGTTTTAAGTTCAAATTTTTTAATCCAATGAAAAGTGTTATTTTTAGGTCACATGACCTAGTCTTACATCATTAGGAAAACAAAAGTAAAATGAACCAATGAAAAGTTTTATTAACAAGTCACATGACCTGTTATGCTTACGTTACGCGCTGCGCGGCGCGCTCTGGATCGTTTCCGGGAAGCTGCGCCTTGCGCACCGGAGCACTTCCGGGTGCGCTAACGCGTCGCGTCATATGACGCATTACGCGACAATGCAGGTCCAGAATATAGTCAAAATGTCTCCACCAACCAGCGGTCGGAATACAACCGCTTTCAGCAGTCCAAAAAGTTCGGTTAAATCTTAAGAGCGGGAGCAACTCAACTACATGGTGAGCGAGACGTTGTAGTCGCAAGAGCGGGCGGTAAACAGCTGAATGGCGGAAGAGGCACAGAGTACCAAAAGCGGGCGGAATGGCAACTAAAACGGTAAAGGGGCGCCCCACGACAGCGTGTCTTCAGGTCAAACGGATTGTGGGACAAGGTCCAGAATGGAAGAGTCATCAAAAGGGAAAAAATTCCGCCGGACCCCGGGAGCCGGCCGCCTATGCCGGGGGCGATCTCAGGCCACACCAGGGCAACACGACTTGGGGAGGGGGCAGGAGCCAAGCGCCCCCTCTCAGTCCGCGCCATCTCACCGCCCCTCGGGGGCCTCCGTCAAGCGGTTTAGGGAGGCACTGTATCACATTGTTTTCCAATGCAGTCAGGTCCACAAATGGACCCCACTTACTTTGAATAGTGAAGCTGCAGCAGGTGCAAATAAGGTTTAAACAGTGTTACAAGAGCTGCTTAGAACTGTGAAGTATGGCACTCAACAACCAGGACTTATGCCATTTGTGTAAGGCAGTGACATGGAAGCAACTCAGGGACAAAAAGCATGAACGAACATTCACGTATGAAAATCTTATTTGGGGAAGGGGTAGAATCCAAACGCCCCCTCCCAGTTCGCGCCACTACACCGTATGTGGAAAATCTGAAGCCATCGTTCTACAAACTCTCAACGCTTGCTATCAGTGCATGAGTTTCATGCTCGATCGATTGAGCTAGCCGGATCGGGCAATAAAAAGTATAAAATAGTTATGTAAATAGTTATTTAATAAAATGTTTTACCCTGTTTCTTTGCTGGTGTGTTGTCTATATTTATAATATTTGCATAGGGTTTGTCGTTATTTTGGGCGGGGTGGGTGGCGGAGTCGAGCTGTCTTGCAGCCCTCATGGTGTGGAGCTCAGTTCATTTCACTATTTTCGTATTTCTCATGAAGGGTTGTTCCTAATGTTTGTATTTTACAGAGGTCAAAAAGAGATCGAATTAGTGGTCTACTGATTTTGCTCGATTACTTTTATTTTTTTACACGATTTTTCACTATCTGCAAAGACTAAACAGAGTATTGCGACTTTGTGCTTGTTTGTAAATAGAGAATGATCCAAAGAGAACCAATTCTAAAACAGTAAATGCTTGGATAATAATCAATCAAATGGAGAGACAAGCAGGCACGACGGATTACAACGGGGGCAAAGGCCTGCGTTAACTACCCTTCACTATCTGCAAAGAGAGAGTACTACTAAGAGAAAAGAGGGGGGGGCAGCGTTCAAAGCACATCAGCGTGCATAAACACGAAAATGTTTTTACCTATCACGTACTTGACATTTGACAGCTTTTGATATTTGCTATTAAAAAACCATTGAAATTCACAGAAAAAACCATAGGTTATAGTCGATATATAGTTAGGAATTTGCATTTACAAAACCTTGAAAATTCAATGAAAAAACCATTGATTTTAGGCCATATATAGTTAGGGATTTGCATTTACAAAACCTTATTTTACTCGCATAAAACCATTGAAATTCCATATATAGTTAGATGCGCTAACTATATATCGCGCACCCGCAATCCACTGCTGATGATGTCACATATTACATCATTCATGACATGGTTAGTGACATCACTGATGACATCACTGATGACATCTCAAATGACATCACTGATAAAATCACTGATAACATCTCATTTGACATGACTGATCACATCACTGATGATATCATTCATGTGATAATACCATGAACCTCTTCAGACTCTAATATAACCTTAGATACAATCAGTGTAAACAGACAGTCACAGACTGTCACTCATCCATGGAGTTACTCACACACCTAGTCAGTTATGCCAAAAATCAATCACACCTCCATTTTCTCAACTATACAGTTATACACACCTTACTTATTCAAACATATACTAACACATATTTACTTTACTGTCTTATACAATCTCTGATACATGTTCACAATGATCCATACAGCCACTCACACATTCACTGGCTCTTATGCACAGTTATTTATAGATGTCAACTCTCACATGTACTGTGTTTTACATATGTACTTACTTTGACATGTAGCACTGAGATATCCATTCACTCACTAATACACTCATGCACAGTCAACCTCCCATACAGCTGTTTCCACATGCACTTTTGAATCCATACATATAGTGAATCAACTACTCACACATCTATGTACAGAGTCACACACCTCCCAGCCACCCATACACACACACTCAGTTTCCCATACAAATACTTGGACAACCAATCAATAACCCATACAGTTACTCATATAGCTACTGATCAACATATGCAGCAGTTTGTAGAACAACAGATATAATGATGCACAAATTAAAACAGTTTAGTCACTAACCCATGCACTCAGTGAGACACATTTAATCACTCACTCAATCAGTTAGTCATGCACCTAGTAAATCCTTCAACCAGACACTTATATATCCACTCATTCTTCAATATGTAAAACATATTTTAACTTTACAGAAACATACAGTCACTGGATGTTGTCATCAGTGATGTCATCAGTGATGTCACTAACCATGTCATGAATGATGTAATATGTGACATCATCAGCAGTGGATTGCGGGTGCGCGATATATAGTTAGCGCATCTAACTATATATGGAATTTCAATGGTTTTATGCGAGTAAAATAAGGTTTTGTAAATGCAAATCCCTAACTATATATGGCCTAAAACCAATGGTTTTTTCATTGAATATATATATATATATATATATATATATATATATATATATATATATATATATATATATATTCTTCTAGATATTAACTGTGACATCCAGGGACAATGTGTTATATGCCAACAGAGAGTGATAATTGATCAGTAATTAGGGGTGAGTGTGACCTATGGTATGGTCCATAATGATGTAAAACCGGGGTCTTCAGCATTGAAAATTATATTTTGTAGCTGTGACAAGGTATGCTATTATGAGAATTTGGTATCTCCTCTTGAACTGCAACTTGATGGAGTGAGTAATAGAGACTTACTTTCTTTAACACTT
>NW_028240961.1:0-69771 GCF_964263255.1 Lissotriton vulgaris
ATTGGATCTTTGTATAAAGAAAACGTGGAATCTGTCCTAACCATCCCCACAGTTAGATTAGTGCAGTCTTTGTTGCTTTAACCCCTTCGCTGCTAGGCCTTTTCCCCTCCAGTGCTAAGCCTTTTTTTGGCTATTTGGGGTAGTGCGTGCTTAGGCCCCTGTAAGTTTTTGACCACATAAGAGATCCACGTCATTTTTGAGTCCTTTTCTTCCAACATCATGGGGATTCTAAAGGTACCCAGGGTTTGTGTATTCCCTTGGAGGGGTCCTATAAATTAAGCAAAATACAGTGAAATTTTTGTATTTTTCTGAAAAATTGGAAAAACGGGCTGCAAAGGAAGGCCTCTGGGTTTTTCTCTGCAAATGCTATCAAAAAAGGGTTTGTGGGGCTGACATCACCATTTCCCCAGCTTTTAGGGTATGGCAGTCTTTTATCAGAGAACAAACATTTTTCACACAGTTTTGGCATTTTTCTGGGACATAGCCTATTTTTGCTATATTTAGTGCTTCCAACCTCCTTCTAGTTAATGGTAAAAATGAGTATGAAAGCAATAATGGATCCTGGAAATCATACATTTAATTAAGGTAGACAAAATTCTAAATTCAGAATGGGGTCATTTGTCAAATTCCATGAAGGTTTCTTTATAGAAACTAGCAGTTAAATATTGGAAAAAAATGAAAATTAGTTGAAAAAAACAGCCATTTGTGTCAACGTTTTCACGTGTAACTTCTTATAATTATGACTGCTCTTTTCAAGCAATATACCGTTACATTTGCTGGACCTTCCTGGTTGTGGGGATATATAGGACTTGTAGGTTTACCAAGAGCCCGATGAATCTAGAGCCAAAAACTGCGCAGCAACTTGCAATGGATTTTTATTATGTACCGGGTTTAGAGCAATTATTCTTTGATAATGTATACATGGAATATTCGGTATGAAAGACACCTATGTATTTCTGACATGGGTACAAATTATAGAGTTTAGAAACAGTACATATTTGCACATTTTCAAAATTGGGAATACTCATACTAGCATGAGAAATATTGGTCATTTTTCAAATTGACTTCTTTTTTACACAATGTCTTTCATTTGGAAGACAGAAATGCATCATAACTCAACAGGAAATAACAGTTACATTACAGATCTGAATTACCCTAAGTGTCCCGATAAAAATGGTACCTCACTTGTGCTGGTTGGCCTTGTGCCTGCGACAGGAAATGGTGCAAAACACAACGTGGACACACCTCAATTTTCGCAGTGAAAAATTACCCGTTTTTGACAGAGTACCTAGCTGTAGTTTTTGTACCCTAGCTCAGCCGGAACGTAGTGAAACCTAGCAAACCTATACATTTTTGAAAACTAGACACCCAGGGAATTCATGATGGGGTGACTTGACTGCCTCGCACCAGGTTCTGTTACCCAGAATCCCTTGCAAACTTAAAAAGTTGACAAAAAAACACTTTTTCCTCACATTTCTGTAGTGGAAAGTTCTGTAAACTACGTGGATCAACAAATTTCCACCCACCCCGCGTTCCCCAAAGTCTTCTGAGAAAAATTGTACCTCACTTGCATGGGTCGGCCTAGTGCCTGCGACAGGAAATGGCGCAAAATACAACGTGGCACCTCAATTTCACAGTGAAAAATGACCCCTTTTTGGCAAAGTGCCTACCTGTAGTTTTTGAACCCTAGCTCTGCCGGCACCTAGGTAAACCTAGCAAACCTATACATTTTTCAAAACAAGACACCCAGGGAAATTCGGGATGGGGTGACTCGACTGCCTCCCACCAGGTTCTGTCACCCAGAATCCCTTGCAAAGTAAAAAAATTGGAAAAATAAACGCATTTTCCTCACATTTTTGTGGTGGAAAGTTCTGGAATCTGCGTGGATCAACAAATGTTCACCCACCACGCGTTCTTCAAAGGCTTCTGAGAAAAATGGTACCTCACTTGCGTGGGTCTGACTAGTGCCTGCATCTGGAAACGGCGCAAAACGCAACGTTGTCGTACCTCAATTTTGCGTTGAAAAATGGGCCTTTTTTGGCAAAGTGCCTACCTGTCGTTTTTTAACTCTGGCTCTGCCGGCACCTAGTGAAACCTAGAAAACCTATACATTTTTGAAAAGTAGACACCCAGGGGAATTCAGGATGGGGTGACTCGACTGCCTCCCACCAGGTTCTGTTACTCAGAATCCCTTGCAAAGCTAAAACATTGATAAAAAACACATTTTCCTCACATTTTTGTGGTGGAAAGTTGTGGAATCTGGGTGGATCAAAAGATTTCCACCGACCCCGCGTTCCCCAAAGTCTTCTGAAAAAAATGGTACCTCACTTGTGTGGGTCTGCCTAGTGCCTGCGTCAGGAAACAGCGCAAAACACAACATGGTCGCACCTCAATTTCACAGTGAAAAATGGGCCTTTTTTGGCAAGGTGCCTACCTGCCGTTTTTTAACCCTAGCTCTGCCGGAACCTAGGGAAACCATGCAAACTATACATGTTTGAAAACTAGACACCCAGGGAAATTCAGGATGGGGTGACTGGACTGCCTCCCACCAGGTTCAGTTACCCAGAATCACTTGCAAATCTAAAAAATGGACAAAAAAAGCATTTTCCTCACATTTCTGTGGTGAAAAGTTCTGGAATCTGCGTCGATCAACAAATTTCCTCCCACCCTGCGTTCCCCAAAGTCTTCTGAGAAAAATGGTACCTCACTTGCGTGAGTCTGCCTAGTGCCTGCATCTGGAAACTGTGCAAAATGCAACGTGGTCGCACCTCAATTTCGCAGTGAAAATTTGTCTTTGGTTCACTGAAATGAAATGAAATGAAATGAAATGAAATGAAAAACAATTTTTAACGCGCAACTAAGCCCAGATGGGCGTCAAGGCGCCTAACCAAATAATACCAGATAACAGAGACTGATCCTAATTACGGATAAGCCCTGACAAAACACCAGGTCTTGAGCGCCTTTTTAAAGGAAGACAGAGAAGGTTGCATCTTAATCTCAGGAGGTAACAAGTTCCATAGTTTGGGAGCAGCAACAGAAAAAGCTCTGTCTCCCCAACGAACGCTTTTGGTACGTGGGACAACCAACAGATTCATCTCAGAAGATCTTAAAGATCTGCCAGGCCACTGTGGCATAACATCGGTAAGCCAGCAAGTGCATTGTTGGTTTTTTGAGATATGGATATGTTCTAAAATCCGAAGGAGGGGGGATGCGTGGGAGCACCCATGCACCACCCGTGGAGTGCCTTCTTGGTGTAAAATAAACAAGGCCGTGCATTGCACTGTGTTGCGTTGCTTTTGATTACAAACCAATACAAATTACCATTCGCAGTGGTTTTCAAAAACCAGCTTGGATTTGGCTTCGGGTCTGTGTTGAAAAGTATCGCAGACGCAACACAATAACTTTGTAAATCTGGGAACTCGCGACGAAGGAGATTGGTGACGTGATGTGACTGTGTATTATAAGAAATGCATTTCTCATTACCATCTGCATAGAGTGGTTATTGTTTGATTTTTATGAACTTTTAGAGGAAATGACGCGATGCCTCTTTTATGTTTACTTATGGAATAAAGTTTGCTCGTCTGAATTCTCTCCTTTCTTGGAAATATTGAAAGGCAACAAAGCTCTAACGTAAGAAGGGAAGGTTGAGGTCCCTTTCATCATAAGAAGTCGATGTGACAATAGCTTCCTCGAAGGTCACCGCTCTGCGTTATGTGTTCCTTCCACCCACTGCTCATCTGGCATCTGCAGTACAAAAACCTGCTCTGTTTCTTATTAATTAAACATTCATGGTTTTTGTATGATCTCTCTTTGTGATGCAAATGCTCGCCATGTTCTTTGTACTGACGGTGCACCGAACTCGTTAAGATTATATATTTTAACCCGCCATCGTGATGCTGCATATTCAAATGTACTTAATTAGGGTCTTGAAAAAATTGGAGATCACAGAGAAAGCCTCTAATGTATTTTCATTTATCCTTATGAAAGCGATTTCTCTTTAAGCCTTGATGTTATTGTATTTCTCCTTTGCCGTTTCTGGAAAGTTCCAGATGAAATATTCACACCAGAGCGCTTAATGGAGCAGGAGGAGGAGTGGTGTTGGTGAAAATGCATTTGGAGTACGTGTAACTGGCCCATTCTGCAGCCTCGTGTCTGTCATCCAGATGAGCGTTCCCCCAAGAAAGGCCGCCTCTGCGCCATTGTATGCGTGCAGAAGAATAGCCGAGAGACCCTTACGCACATATATTAGAATTAAACAAAAGGGTCCAAAACAAGATGATTTGGGTAGGTGAAATGAATAGAAATCAGCAGGGACCCTACTAGCAAATTGCAGTAGTTTATTTAATACATTTTGCTCCCATATTTATTTCCTCGCCGTCATTTCTAAGGAGAGTTACATCAAAAGCGCCTGCTACCTAGGCATCAAAGTGCTGTAATTCGTGGCGTCCGAGGTTGTAAAGTCCAGGATTTCACACCTTTGCTCGTTCTATTTATGAACTAACTAACGTAGCATCGGGGATCACGAAGCAGCAAAGGCTTTAAAAGGGTTTTAAAAGGGCCCCTGTGATATAGTGGTGTATGCCTGCCGCGAGGAAGCATCGAGGCACTACCGATAGCAGCCAATTGCTGTTTTAATGAACTGCACTGCCCGCCTTTCCTTTCTGAGCTGAAGTTCAGCAGCAGCGAAAGAAGATGACGCTGGGGAGTGCCTGTGGGGGTTTCCAGAGCGACCCTTGACCCTGCTCCCAGGACAGGTCGCTCCCCCCACAGCGTCAGCGCCCCCCTTGCTGCCTCTGCTCATCTTGCCTCGCTGCCTTGCCGTCACTCCCACTCCCCTACCGGCTCTTCCCGCCGTTTTTTCCTGCTCTCCTCCCGCCGCTGCCTACCCTGCGGCCCCGCCCCCCCACGCCTGATTCGCCGCCCGACCCCCCCCAGCTGATCCTCCCTCCCTCGACCCCTTCTTAATGGAGGCCGCTGCGCAGTGATGGAGCGACCCTTGACCCTGCTCCCAGACAGGTCGCTCCGCCCACAGCGTCAGCGCCCCCCTTGCTGCCTCTGCTCATCCTGCCTCACTGCCTCACCGTCACTCCCGCTACCCTCCCGCCTCTTCCCGCCGTTTTTTCCAGCTCTCCTCCCGCCGCTGCCTCCCCTGCGGCCCCGCCCCCCCACGCCTGATTCGCTGCCCGACCCCCCAGCTGATCCTCCCTCCCTCGCCCCCTTCTTAATGGAGGCCGGTGCGCGGCCGTGCCGCTGGCACGCCGAAGGTGCGCCTAAGGCAAGCCTGTCTGCGCCTGGACCGCGCCCAGTGCCAGTACCCCTGGCCCCCGACGCAGCCAGGCGACCCGTCTCAGATACGACGCCGCCTCCCTCCACGCACTCAACACCGGCCAATCACCTGCCTGCTACCGTGCCACCCCGAAACGCTCCCACGGACCCTTCACCTGCCAAGCCTGCAAATTCACCTGCCTCCGGACCTGCACCGCACCCGCCAGACCAAGAGCCAACAACAATCACCTCAAGTGCATCCTGCTAAACACCCGTTCCGTCCACAAACACGCCATCGAACTCTGGGACCTCCTCGACACAACAGCGCCGGACATCGCCTTCCTCACGGAAACCTGGATGAAAGCCTCCTCAGCCCCCAACATCGCCATTGCCATCCCGGACGGCTACAAGATCACCCGGAGGGACCGCATCAACCAAACCGGAGGAGGCATGGCCATCGTCTACAGGAACACCATCCGCATCAACACTAACTCTGACGACGCCCTCACCGAAGCCGAACACCTTCACTTCCAGATACACACCGACCCCAAGACCACCCTCAGAGGGACTCTCATCTACAGACCCCCTGGACCACGCACACAATTCAGCGAAGCCATCACAGACTTCATCAGCCCGCACGCCCTCACCTCCGCAGACTACATCCTCCTTGGGGACCTGAACTTCCACCTGTAGAACAACAATGACAACAACACCACCACCCTGCTGGACAACCTAGCCAACCTCGGACTCAAGCAACTGGTGAACACCCCCACCCACTATGCCGGCCACACGCTTGACCCAGTCTTCTCCTCCAGCAATCACGTCTCCTTCAGCTACTCCACCGGACTTCACTGGACCGATCACAGCTGCGTCCACTTCAACTTCAGGAAAACCACGACTCACCACCACCTGCAACAGGTTCCCCGAAGACACTGGAGCAAGATCACCACCGACCAGCTCACCACGTCTCTGAGCCAAAACCCACCTACCAACACAACGGACACCAACGACGACGCCCGCAACCTCACACAGTGGACCACCGACTGCGCCAATACCCTTGCTCCACTGAAGACCCCGCCAAGCAATCCCGGCAGCAAGAAAGCCTCATGGTTCGCTGATGACCTCAAACACTCTAAGAAAGCCTGCCGAACCCTCGAGAAAGCCTGGCGCCACGAACAATCGACAGAAAACATGGCAGCCCTCAAGAACGCCACCCGCAAACACCACCAGCTGATCCGCACCACCAAAAGAACATCTTTTAGAGAACGACTGGACAACCACACCCACAACAGCAAGGAACTCTTCAGCATCGTCAAAGAGCTCTCTAACCCCAGCGCCAGCAACAAAGTGCTGTGGAATTCAAGTTGTACAGTTCCCACCCCTATGTACTGTCTATGGCTTCTCTGGCACTTACAATATTAGAGAATAAACCCTAAGACTATAAGGATATTTCTGCTCATTCAGATATGCTCAGACCTGGAATATAGTGCACCCTGCGTTAGGGCTGGTAAGGACTCCTAGAGGTGTGACATACCTATGTCTTAGGCAGTGCTAGCTAGCATGGGACAGGCGCAGTGTGCCATGTCGACTTGGTCATTTTTGCACCTCGGAGTGGCATGCCAGCTGCAGGGACAGTGGCATGCTCTTGGTGAGGGGTTCCCAGGGGACCCGCTTCAGCCTCCAGGCCCTAGGTGCCTAGGTTACCACTCGCTAGAGACTTACAGCGGAGCAGAAGTACCAATTGTGGACGTATTTTTAGGGAAAGAACACAGGTACTGGGAACCTGGACAACAGGGCCCAGTACCCTACAGTCAAAATTCTATCAAAAGCCAGGCAAAAACTGGGAGTGGGGTAGTACTGCAACAGAACCCCATTCTCTTACAATTGGCATCCCGTGAGCTCAGATATATACTAAGAGACACCTGTGGCCATATGCTTGTCACCCGTCCTTTATACAGTTTTTTTTGCTCATCTTTAAGATTATCGGAAAAAAATAACCAAAGACTATCGCATGAATCTAAGGACTCAGGAAGTACGCCCTACAAACAAAAACAAGTCATACTAAGGAAATGGAATTGTAAAAATAAATTAACATTTCTAACTGAGTTTCTGAACTTCCCACCCTTGCAACACTGGGAAAAGGTACGTTCGCCTAAAATGAAATTGTGAAGAAGTTAGAAGCATATGCAGATAATTTTTAAATCTGTGTATATAAGCATGATAAAGTGTGTTCGTTTAATGTACCTAGGATTTTACTTTACTTTTTAACCTTACATGAGTGTACTTTTCCCTATTGTGAATACTGCTTTACTGATTTGTTATTACTTTTTCTATCATTTTATTGTAAGATTAGGTGATTTATGAAGTGGGTATGGGTAACCATACTCTCACTGTGAAAGATTATCGTACACTCTGGCAAAGTGATACAATTTGGTTCCATTCACTACCCTATTAGCAAGACCATTTTAGAGGTAATTTCCTGCAGTCTGGCACCCTCTTGCGGCTGCTTGTGGAGACGTATGAAGGCATTTGCCAGTAGCATCCTTAAAGTAACCCCACACTTGTAATACATTGTTGGAACCTTTTCAGAAGTCCCAGTAAAAACAGGAATCACTGAACTGAAATTGTACCAATGAGAGCCTTTTACCGCTTTACCTCCTGGTCTTACCTTCTGCTGGATCTAAAAGTGAGCCCATTTACCACTTGACTGTCAGGGTAGGAAGGTAGAGTGGCCATTGGATTACTTGGCGGGGTGGTGTGCCATCAAGTTTCAGAACTCAATTAAGTAAATGGCAGTTAACATAATGTACACCTTTTCACTAAAGGAATAGCATGTACTCCCAGGTTGTTATATATGGTGTAATAAGATCAGGATTAGTTTATATTCAGTAGCCCCGAGGGTACATGGATTACAATTTCCTTTCATTTTTCAAATTTTATTAACTACACAAATCTATGTTTGCTAAGGCTTGGTTGTCTAGATTAATTTCCCAGTATATATCAATGTTATGTTGTGCACTATGGGCCCGATTCAAAAGGTAAACTGAGACGAAAGTCTAACTTTATGACTTTCGATATTCACAAAGGGCCTTTACTTTTGTCTCAGTCAAACTTACGTTTTGGTCTTAAGTTCAACTGAGACCAAAGGACATACTTTTACAATTCTAACCACTTAGTTTCAGGGACTTAGCCAAGGCCCTAGCAGTTAATTTGAGAAATTTAGAAAAAATAGGGCAATCAAAAAAATGTGGCTATCTAGAGACACTTTTGGTATTTACTTGTGTGGTCACTTATTGTCAAAGTGGTCCAGTAAATGCAAAGTCGTGTACCCCACCGCCTCTCTGTACAGTGTACTAAAATGAAGTTCACTATAGAGAGAGTGTGATAAATACCCAAAAGGCAGGTAGAGGTAAAAGTATATATTACTAACTCCCTTTTTGTGGTGGTCAGTGGCATAGGAAGGGGTGTGAGGTGGTTGCAGGCCACCCCAGGAATCATCACTGAGGGGGATGACAAAATGGCAAAAATATGACAGATCCTACGCACGGTTCACTAAGGATGACTAGGCTATCGCAAGTGGAGGTTCGTGACGTTTGCCTCACCCAGAGACTTATCAAGGTCTTTGAATCATGGAATAAATTTCAAGAAGAATCACCTCCACGCAGCAACTACGTTTCATATACTGAGAAACCCACCCAGAAGATTATTGTGATCACCGTAACTAATCTTCTTCGATAAAAAGGAAACTCTATTGAGAATATTCTTCTTGCGACTCATGGAACCAATTCAGAATCCATAGACTAACACGGGTTGTTCTGGTCAGAAAATATTTTAGATCGTGTCGCCTACTAGGATCTAATATTGGGATACCGCCCCAAGGGTTCATCTACCTTCAGAACCACTTCTTTGATATCGTTGAGAGGCACCACTCATCTGACCACGCACCCTTCCCAGTAATTACATTCTTAGGATACCGCCCACAGGGTTCATCTACCTTCAGAACCATTTCTTTGATATCGTTGAGAGGCATCATTCATCTGAGCACGCGCCCTTACCAGTTATTACATTCTTGCCTTGAAAAAGTCTCTATGAGACGAAACACGTGTCGGCGGTGTGAGCTGGAAATTATATATATCTATGAAAATAAAGAATTGGAATTACAAATTTTGGTTTGGATCCATAATTTGGAGTTTTGCTGCTAATAATTTGAACTCTCTATATTATTGAGTGGAAACCAATTCAGAATATTTATCTTGGTTCTCTACAACTGATTGATTCATGACATGAGCTTCGGACATTCTAAACTAATAGAACCGACACAGTAGACTTTGAGAGTGCTGTATTGACCTGTTTCTTTTTCCCTGAACATTTGGCACTCCAGGTGGTGGGTGTACACCAGGCCATACTAGCACCTCTTCGAATGACTCTGATGTAACATTGTACACTATACTTCACGTAGAATAGTTCTGTTGAGATGTATTAACACTATGTGCGGACGATTTCTCTTTCATTGGGGAAACGCTACCACCATTCTTTTCTGTAATAAGGACGACTAGGTGAGGGGCCCATGCCAACCATATGTTCGCTGGTGAGGGCACAGTGTGAAGGGCCATGCCAGCCACGGATTCACGGGTGAGAGCACCAGGCCGGGCTGCACGGCGCACACGACGACCAGTTCGGCCTCTCTTCCGACGAGAGTTGAAGTCCCCTTCCCTCTTCCAAGCCCCATTCAGCAAGGCACCAGTTGGGGGCACGAAACATGCGGCTATTTGGTTGCTTACACAGCCTGTGGGAGGCAATTTCACATCTGAGGTGTCGGTCTGAAAGTGCAGCTTATTTATTACTGGTTTGTCAGCAAATCCATTTCCACCTTCCTTTCCTCTGCAGCCTGGCCTGCTCCGGCACGAAGGAAGGGGTGGCCCCTAATATCACAGGGATGCTCTTTTTAACATCTGCCCGGAGAGGTCCGGCTGTGCTCCCGGATGGCGGGTCCCCAGGCTGGGGGACTCCTGAAGAAAGGTCTGTGTAAAGTCAACTCTAACTGCAATGTAAGGCAAGGGCGCAGGGACGGTTGTCCACCACGGCCTTTACAGTGAGAGGCGCTTAATTATTTTAAGCAGTTACAACATGCAGGACACCTGTAGGCTGGGAGCGGATATCTACTAAGCAGATAAAGAGGTTTCTCCTACATCGTTTATTGCTGGCATAGTTTGTTTCTACACAGTGTTATGAGGCTATTGTGCAATGTACCGTCCTCGGGAGCCTGGAAGTCTGAGGTACCCTTGCCGATGCTCAGATCCCACCACGCTTCTGCAGAGAGTAGTAACTCACTCTGCTATGCATGGTTGGGGTGAAGGCCAAGCTCAGAGCTTGCGGCCCCCTGTCTGCACCCCAAGATTGACAGCCATGAAGTGTAACTATCTTTTGGAGAAGTGTGGCTCAAGTGGTTGGAGCGGCAGACCCGGATGCAGAAGTCTGGCCCGGACCAGGGTTCAATTCCCCGCCTCGGCGGGTCTTGGGCTCAAAAAATTTCCCCGGACCTGACAATTCTCGCCTCGGTGCCTATTCCAATCATGGAGTCCCACTCTGTAACTCTGGGCAATAGCTTGCTTAATCTCCACAACGGCCCCTCGCAGCGGGATGCCTGGCTTTCACCTTGGGGATGCCCAGTAATGGGTTATCTCGCAGGGGAATACCAGGACGGGTTCCCTAAGCAAGCGCTGGGACGCTTTCGGGCAGCCATGCGCTCTACAAATCAAATTTCATTCATTCATTCTTTTATTTCCTTATTTTAATAATTTCATTATGGGCGAGGCAGTGACAAGAAATTTCCGGCACTAGGTACCACCTTTCCAATTTGTAAAAAATAACATACATATTTATCTAAATGTTAAGACCAAGTACACAGTTCTAAGGTAAGTATTATTCAGAAATATGATTTTGCAAAGTTTGATAAATATATCACTTCTATGCACAATTACGCACGATAAGAAACAAAGAAGAAAATGCTGAAAAATGCATTGAAATTCAGGCAATGCTTTCACAAAGTCCACCTTCTCGTTATAGGTCAAGTTAGGACCAGGTCCAAAGTTCCAGCAGGAGAAGTTCGGGAGCATCCCAATCAGCCAGGAGCAGAGATGATAAGGTCTTGGAAGCTGGTGCTCAAAAGCGATGGGCCACTTGAAAAATCACTGAACAGAGGGACTCACAGGTAAGTCAAATGGGTCTCCTTAGAGGGAGGAGGTCGCAATGGCCTGGAGTCCATGGGAGTTTGGCTAGTTGGTTGGTGCTGGGGCGGTGGGGTCAGATGCAGAGTAAACAGGTCAACCGGGCATCGTGAGTCTTTAGGTCCTCCCAGTCAGGAGCAGGAAACTTGGAGAGGCGATCTCGGGACACCGGTGTCACTCAGGAAGTGGGTTTCTGCTCTCTCGACATTCCTCAATGGGTTCTTGCTTCTGTGCTTTGGGAGTCCGGGGTGAACTCTTCTTCTCTGTGATTGCTGTTCGGGTCCGGTATCCCAGTTATTGGTACGCTGTAGGTCGGGTAGGTCCTGATGTCTCCAAAACTCATGGGGAGACAGATCTGACCCTCTGGAACTGTTGTACTTTTTCTCGCTATGGTGGTGCATCGAGGTCGTCAGGGAGTAGCACGTTGATAAACCAGACTTCATGGGATTGGTGCCTGCGGTGATACCTTCACCAAGAGAGAGCATCACAGTGAGTCTCGAAGGCTGGAGGTTCTCCGGGGTTCCTCGAGTCCCTTTAGGTTTCAGGGCAACACAGCAGAAGCAATTGTAATGTCTTAGGAGCAGCAGGCAGAGTTTGACATATTTTTCTTTTGCAGAAGGGCTTCAGTTCTCGAGCAGCTTGTCCATTGAATCTGATGTTCAGGTCTTGGGGTGTCACCTAAATAGTGAATTTAGGGGTGTTACAAGCGGAGACACGAAGAATCCAATGGGCTACTTTCCTTCAGTGTGTCTACACCCTCTAGTGACCAATTCCTGAGGGAGGAGCCACTTCCCTAGCCCTGATATGAGGTTTTCTCACCATCTCAAGATGGTGGAATTTCAGGAGAGGGGTTCACATCACCTGCCCTGCCCTAAGTGTAGTGTAGAAAAGGGGGTGGTGATGAACAGAGTGTCTGAATTAAGCAGACCACTCTTACCCAGTCCAAAGATCAGGGCTTGATCCATCACCGTTTTTTAGCTCACTGCACCATCCCAGCTCAGAACCTGGCTACATGCAAATTAGTCTGTTCCTGTCCCAGTGCATGATGGGAACAGGGCAAACCAAACTACCAAGCCAATTCTTATACTGGGAAGGAAACAAGCTTCCGGGGACCGGTTTCTGGCATTTCAGCCGTCGTCGGCCCGGCTTGCTTGAATCCTGATGGTGCAGTGAGCAAGGGACTCATGTCTGAGTATACCCTGCCACACCTATAGTGGCCAAAAATGATTCAGAAAAGGGGGTGGTGATGAACAGAGTGTCTGAATTAAGCAGACCACTCTAACCCAGTCCAAAGATCAGGGCTTGATCCATCACCGTTTTTTAGCTCACTGCACCATCCCAGCTCAGAACCTGGCTACATGCAAATTAGTCTGTTCCTGTCCCAGTGCATGATGGGAACAGGGCAAACCAAACTACCAAGCCAATTCTTATACTGGGAAGGAAACAAGCTTCCGGGGACCGGTTTCTGGCATTTCAGCCGTTGTCGGCCCGGCTTGCTTGAATCCTGATGGTGCAGTGAGCAAGGGACTCATGTCTGAGTATACCCTGCCACACCTATAGTGGCCAAAAACGATTCAGAAAAGGGGGTGGTGATGAACAGAGTGTCTGAATTAAGCAGACCACTCTTACCCAGTCCAAAGATCAGGGCTTGATCCATCACCGTTTTTTAGCTCACTGCACCATCCCAGCTCAGAACCTGGCTACATGCAAATTAGTCTGTTCCTGTCCCAGTGCATGATGGGAGCAGGGCAAACCAAACTACCAAGCCAATTCTTATACTGGTAAGGAAACAAGCTTCCGGGGACCGGTTTCTGGCATTTCAGCCGTCGTCGGCCCGGCTTGCTTGAATCCTGATGGTGCAGTGAGCAAGGGACTCATGTCTGAGTATACCCTGACACACCTATAGTGGCCAAAAACGATTCAGAAAAGGGGGTGGTGATGAACAGAGTGTCTGAATTAAGCAGACCACTCTTACCCAGTCCAAAGATCAGGGCTTGATCCATCACCGTTTTTTAGCTCACTGCACCATCCCAGCTCAGAACCTGGCTACATGCAAATTAGTCTGTTCCTGTCCCAGTGCATGATGGGAACAGGGCAAACCAAACTACCAAGCCAATTCTTATACTGGGAAGGAAACAAGCTTCCGGGGACCGGTTTCTGGCATTTCAGCCGTCGTCGGCCCGGCTTGCTTGAATCCTGATGGTGCAGTGAGCAAGGGACTCATGTCTGAGTATACCCTGCCACACCTATAGTGGCCAAAAACGATTCAGAAAAGGGGGTGGTGATGAACAGAGTGTCTGAATTAAGCAGACCACTCTTACCCAGGCCAAAGATCAGGGATTGATCCATCACCGTTTTTTAGCTCACTGCACCATCCCATACTGGGAAGGAAACAAGCCTCCGGGGACCGGTTTCTGGCATTTCAGCCGTCGTCGGCCCGGCTTGCTTGAATCCTGATGGTGCAGTGAGCAAGGGACTCATGTCTGAGTATACCCTGCCACACCTATAGTGGCCAAAAACGATTCAGAAAAGGGGGTGGTGATGAACAGAGTGTCTGAATTAAGCAGACCACTCTTACCCAGTCCAAAGATCAGGGCTTGATCCATCACCGTTTTTTAGCTCACTGCACCATCTCGACATTCCTCGATGGGTTCTTGCTTCTGTGCTTTGGGAGTCCGGGGTGAGCTCTTCTTCTCTGTGATTGCTGTTCGGGTCCGGTATCCCAGTTATTGGTACGCTGTAGGTCGGGTAGGTCCTGATGTCTCCAAAACTCATGGGGAGATAGATCTGACCCTCTGGAACTGTTGTACTTTTTCTCGCTATGGTGGTGCATCGAGGTCGTCAGGGAGTAGCACGTTGATAAACCAGACTTCATGGGATTGGTGCCTGCGGTGATACCTTCACCAAGAGAGAGCATCACAGTGAGTCTCGAAGGCTGGAGGTTCTCCGGGGTTCCTGGAGTCCCTTTAGGTTTCAGGGCAACACAGCAGAAGCAATTGTAATGTCTTAGGAGCAGCAGGCAGAGTTTGACATATTTTTCTTTTGCAGAAGGCTTCAGTTCTCGAGCAGCTTGTCCATTGAATCTGATGTTCAGGTCTTGGGGTGTCACCTAAATAGTGAATTTAGGGGTGTTACAAGCAGAGACACGTAGAATCCAATGGGCTACTTTCCTTCAGTGTGTCTACAACCTCTAGTGACCAATTCCTGAGGGAGGAGCCACTTCCCTAGCCCTGATATGAGGTTTTCTCACCATCTCAAGATGGTGGAATTTCAGGAGAGGGGTTCACATCACCTGCCCTGCCCTAGGTGTGGTGTAGGCTGAGTGGGGAGCCCCCTCCTAATCTAACTAACTTTCACACCCTTTCTCCCTCCAAAACTGGACCAGAAAAGGGAGCTTGGCCTCCCCTATGTTATGTTATGTTATGTTATTCAAAATTTATTAAGCGCACAGGCACCCAGGGGTTTCATGGCGCTAGAGGTGAGAAGGATGGTAAACAGTACCCTAACCGTGCGCTTGCTTGAATAACCAGGTCTTCAGTGCGCCCCTGAATTCCGCCAGATTCGTGCAGCTCCGGAGTGAGAGGGGAAAAGAGTTCCAGATCTTAGGGGCCAGATAAGCGAATCAGCATCCGCCAACTCGTTTCTTTTTGAAGAGGGGCAAGGTGAGGAGAGACAAGTGAGAAGAGCGGAGATTACGGATCGGTTCGTGTTTGTTTATCAGATGATTAATGAACCTGGGACTTTTGCCATGGAGAGCCTTAAAGGCCAGGCAGCCTACCTTGAAAGTCACCCGGTGGGCTATGGGAAGCCAATGAAGAGTGGCTAGCAATGGTTTCGCCGAACTCCTGCCATTGCTTTTAAATATTAGTCTGGCTGCCTGATTTTGCACAATCTGCAGGCGTTAAGAAAGAGCCAGGGGAAGGCCTAAATAAATGGAATTCGAAAAATCTAAACGGGAGAGGACCAAGGCAATTACCACCTGGATGAGGGCTGAGTGTGTGAGCAGATGAGCAATTTTCTTGATCTTTCGTAGCTGGAAGAAGCTAGAAGAAATCACCGTTCCCACCTGACTTTTCAGTGAAAGGTCGGAGCTAAGAGTGACCCCGAGACTCTTCACCAAAAGAGCATAGTAGTCTGGAATTCCTCGACGGAGTCCGTTGAGTTTAGTGGGAATATCAACTGCAGGTCATCCGCGTAGTTGTAAATTGTGACCTTCCTATTTTTTAAGGAGTGCAACAACGGTTTAAGGTACAGATTGAATAGGAGGGGGGACAATGATGAACCCTGCGGAACACCTCAGGTGGTGGAGAGTTTGGGCGCCATAAAGTTCTCGAGCTTGACTGCCTGGGATCGGTCCTTCAGAAAGGACTTGACCCAGCCAAGAGCCGAGCCGCGGAGGCTGGCTTGTTCGACACGGTGTAATAAGATGGTATGATCCACCGTGTCGAACGCTGCCGACAGGTCCAGGAGCACCAAGGCCTGATGTATGCCCTTATTGGCGTTGGACCTCATAGTGTCCTGGACAGTGAGGATCACCGCCTCAGTAGAGTGTGCCTGGCGGAATACGGCTGGTTGGGCTCCAGGTAGTCAGATGTCTCTATAAAATTAGAGATACAGCTAGCCACATGGGCTTCAAGAATCTTAGCACTATAAGGGAGGAGGGATATGGGCCGGTAGTTCGATAGATTGGAAGAATCGGCACCTGGTTTCTTAATTAATGGGACTAGCGTGGCGTTTTTAAATGAATTGGGAACTATTCCCTGTGATAGGGACTCGTTCAGGAGGGGGAGTATTCCTTGAGGAAGTGTTGAATAGACTTCCTTCAGTATGTGCGGGGGACAGGGGTCGTTGGGAGACCCGGACTTTACGCGGTTCATCAACTCCGCTAACTTGGGTTGACCCATAGGAGGGATAGCCTCGAGTTCGTAGGGATTTCTATAAATTTCCACTCTGTCCACAATGGTAAAGGTGGTTTGAATACTATCCTTTATGATGGCGATCTTCTCCTTAAAGAAATCATTAATCTGATTACACATCATTTGAGTGGGGGGGTTGAGAGGGGGAGGTTCTGACATCATTACACAGTTCGTTTACGACCCTAAAGATTTCTCTAGATTTGTTTTGGGCGTTGGAGATTTTTTCTGAGAAAAAGACTGCCTTAGCAGATAGAATGGAGCTCTTGTACTTCCTGCGGGCTGCCGTATATGACAATCTATCTTTGTCACAGTACCCGTGTCTCCATTTTCTCTCCAGTTGGTGCAGTTCTAATTTTTGATTTTTTAGGTCTGTGGTAAACCACCTATGGGCGTCCATGCGGCGAGCACGTGAAAACTTTGTTAAAGGGACATGCACGTTGCAGGCAGCCAGGAGCCATTCGGTGAGTTCTTTGTCCATCAGATTAATATCAGGGGAAGATGCTGGGAGAGAGTTAGCCAAGGTGGACAGGAAATCTTGATTATTTAATGAGCTCCATTTCCTGACTAGCCCCCCCGAGGGAGCAGGGGTTTTTAGATGGCCATGAAAGGTGATGGAGAATTGCAGTAAATGATGATCAGACCATATGCAAGGCAAGGTCATCGGGGTAGATACAGGGACATTGCGTGACCAAATCTGGTCCAAGATGTGTCCTTTTTCATGGGTGGGAGTCGGGACATATTGAGAGAAGTTCAAATTTGAGAGAAGCTCAAAAAGTTCTGTGGTCTGGGGTCCTGCTTCCAGGTCGTTGTACCAGTAATTTAAATCCCCAATCAACATGACCTTACCGTAATCAACGACTAAGCTGGCCATTTGCTCAGACAGAGCAAATGGCCTACTATCTGGGAGTTACCTGGGTTGGATTTCAATGGTGGCATTGCCTTTGAAGCTTCCTGCCCTGGAAGGCTATCCTGTCCTAGAGGACCTCACACCTACACCCAGAGCAGGCTTTGTCTCTGTCCTCCATGAGGTCAGAAACATGTCTGATACTAGAAGGCTTGTGAAAACAAGTCAGGAATGACACCAGTGCTTTAATAAGTTTTCGGGAGATGCTTTAAAGAGTCTCCTGTAACAATGTAATAACAATTTCAACACTGGCAGTTTGGTATAAAACATCTTAGAAATTAGTGATGACATCATGGAGCAAGGAAACTTGTGTTGACAAGTATCTAGCCCTTGTACTCTTTATGGCTTTTCTGTGCACTTTCAACATCCCAGAATAGACTGGACACTGTGGGGGCATATATGCTCATGCAGACATGCCCACACATAGGATTTGAGGCCAGATGTATGGCCAGTGAATTTTGTGACTCGCAAATTATAACACATTGCGAGTCACAATTTGCGAGTCGCAAAGTTCAATGTAAAACATTGTCTCAGACACTGTTTGCGAATCCTAATGGGGTTGCAGATTGCTTGTGTCAGGTATAATAATGAGGCCATCACAATTTACAACCCATTGAGAATGACTGGCACTCTCAGGGATGGGGTCAGCAGACCACCATGTCTGGGACTGCTTTGTCAATAAAGCAGTTTTAAAAAAAAATGCAACGATGCATTTAAAAGAGAAAAATTAAACTTTTCAATTTCATTTTTTAAGGGCAGGCATTGGTCCTTGGGACCACAGTCTGCTGTCGAAAAATATTTGTGCACCCATTCACAAATGCGAATGGTTTACCAACTACATGAAGTAGAGTTATTTTAGACCATTTTGTGCCCTATTTGCGACCGCAATAAATGGTTGTACATTTGGCCCATAGTGCGCTCTGCCTTAGGGCTAAAGGCCTGCAGTAGGGGTGACTTACATATATCCCATTCAGTGTATGAGAGGCACGGCACACTGTAGTTTAGTCTTTTAGGACCCTATTGTAATTTTCCCGATTCATGCCCTTATATAGGTATAAATCACCATGTCCTTATATAGGCATAGAAATCATAACCATTTTCAGACATGGCCCATGCAGTCCAAATACGGCATGGACACTTCCACTAGTTCCGAAAAGCCACAACGATTTCTTGGAAAAATCGGCTTCAGCAGTTAGGGACTTCCCCTTGCTTGAATATTGATTTGTTCAAGAAATCATTGAGCTTTCAAAGAACTGAGACTCTTTGCTGACGTTAATATGTCCAACTATACGTCAAACTTGGCACCTTCAAGGTATAAATATGCCACACTTGCCATAGCAAACACACGGTGGTTTGGAGCAGTTTGACTATCTACTTGCCCGATGCAGCTCGCTACAGCAAGTGCCGAAGGAAGACGACCCACCAGCAGACCCACTGAGATGAACGCTGTCTTTTCTGTTGCCAAAAAATCCATTTCCAGTGATTCCAAGCTCCCCTTGCAGGGTGTTGGGAAATCGTGTCCTAAGACAGAGAGATACCAGACCTCCTTCATTCTAAACCAAGGTACGGAGCTGATTAGACCCCAAGAGAAATCTTGGATAGATTCTTGGCAAAAGAATACTAAACTTATGCTATACCACACTTACCTCGTACTAGACTTAGGAGCGCCAGTTGAGTACTTTTAGTCTTTATTTATTGATGTATGCATTTTATGGCTTAGAAACCATACCATGCTTTTACAGTATTATTTTATAATACTCTTCTTGCTGTACGCATTATACTTTACAACCAGTATTACGATTGTAGCAGTTTATTTCTTCTGCATGAGAAAGAAGACTGTACAATAACTATTTTTATTGAAAATGCCTGTCTCTCTATTTCTCTGCACCTCTGTTGAAACGAAGCATGCACAATTGACTGAGTGAAATATCTATCTATTGTTTCTACAACTCTGAAGATCAGTTTTATCTGGGGAAACAAAGTTGTCATGTTTATGCGGTTGTCAGAAACTAATCCCTTCTTGTTTATTCGAGAAAGTTTCTAGTGACCTCTGAGCTAGCTGGCACTCACAATTAAGTTTAATATATTCGATAGAGACCTAGTCGACCTAAGTCCTACATCAATTCTATAGTATATATTACTCCAATGTGCAGAGCCTATTGGGAATATAGGAACAGTGGCGTAACAAAAGCTTAGGGGGCCCCCCTGCAAGGTGTGATGCAGGGGCCCTGCTCAACTACATGCAATCTATGTCCCTCACCTATCACCTTTGCAAGGACTTTCAGAACCGCACAACATAGACACTTTATAGACACTTTCAGCAGAACTATTCCCAGTTTACACAAATCTGAAGGCTGTTGATTGAGACTGTGATGTACCTCAAGTGAAAAAAGGCCTATAGGCTGCACACACAAAATGGCATCGACCAGATGGGTGGTAAACTGGGGAGTAGGCATGTTACTGATACAAGAAAGAGAGGCATCTTCGATAAATCACTGTTGTTCTTAGTGTGTGCAATGCTTGTACTCGTAGAGAGGAAATCAGAATATCTAAAAAGATCTTTTATTTAAGTGAGTAAATGGCAGAGCCAGAAAACAAATAACTTTATACATGAATGAAAATCATTCTTTCAGGAAGCTTATGTAGTGCACACCCAAAAAGCAGTAAGCACCGAGTACCTACAAGCTCAATACTTTGTTTCAGGATTTGGGGACATGGTAACCAGAAACCATAAGGCTTTTTATTAAATCATAATCACGTGTTTGAAGATGATGGTGCCTCTGTCTGAGGCAGTCAGTCTATCAAATAGGTAAAAGTCTAAACCCTGGTTTAGTTTGTCCATTTATCACCAAAGACAGATGTGTAGAACAGCAGAAAGAAGATGGAGGGAGAGAGAATTTGAAGAAAACAGGGATTGCTGTAGGAAGCATCTGCAGCTCCATTTGCAACAGGAAAAGGCAAAAGCTGTATTATACTACTACTATAATCGAAGCCATAACATCGTGCTGCTAGGGGGTTCAGTTAGCTTACTCATCCATCAGGCCTCTTCTTGATGGCGTTGCCTTCACAGAGTTTGGTAACCAACAGAGACTCTTGCCTTTCAACACAAGATCATTATAATCCAGCACAAAATATGAATAATCTCTAGTCAGGAACTCAAATGTTTTCTCCTTTTTTCACTGGGTGAGGCACTGTTGAGTTCTTGCCCAGCAGCATGTTGTGTTATCTGTTCCTGACATGGCAAGATGTGGTCTCACAATAGATTAAAACAGATATTGTGACCCCCCACATTAAAAAAAGAAGGTCCCCATGGATGACAGACAATTTTGGACCATGTTCTTATTTGCCGGTCTCAGCCAAGTGTCGGAGGGAGTGGTACATGAAATGATCCAGAAGCATGTTTGTAAGTTTTACTTATTCAGTGAATGTTAATTATGATTTCAACTGGGGCATGGTACAGAGACAGTCATTTTTTTGCTTGAACCTGTCCATGTCCTATGATACAATAGATCACTCTGTTCTTCTGGAAAGGGAGAACTTTTCCCTATGGATTTGAGGTACAAAGCTTGGCTGTAATCAGTTTTAGACTGGGTTTAGTGATTAGGATAATTATCCTATGGTCAGGGAGCTTTGTTTTTGCGCTGCCACAAGATTCTGCAGTTTATCAATTGCTTTTTAACGGGTATATGGCTGACTTTCAACTGGACTAGACTTTCAGCACTAAATAGATGACACCCAAATAAGGGTTCATCTGGAGGAAGGTAGTTGCCAGGCTCTGTTCCCATATTTGTACGGGCTCACAGATATTGTGGCCTCTCAGTGGCAACATTTAATCATGGAATCATTGCCTTCATCCAAGAGCCTTCATCGGCAACCACACCAAGCACAGAATTAGCTGTTGTTTTGCACATGCCTTCTTGTCAGTAAGCAAAATACAGCAAATGCCTTTAAGAAAACTCTGATCACTTGAGCATGCTTGAGTATCAGTACACTTATAAAGGAGTTTAGCTCCAACTGTCAGTGTTCCACAGTGTTTTGTTGCAGGACAGAACCTCTCCAGCTCTTCAAAGCATCGTCAATTGTCTTTCTACTCACCACTGCTCCACATTTTACTCTTTGCCTACCTCTTAGTGTGTACTCTTCCACTCTTCTAGATTTCCTAGTCTTTCAGTTCCAAATGGTCCTCTTAGCCTTTTCAGTGCCATTATGCTATTTTTCTACTTGCCTACTATATTCAGCCAGCGTCAGACAGATACCTTTATTACCAGGCATTTTCAGATCAGAATTTCAATTAGCAGTGCATCACTCCAGGCTTCCGGTTTCTTTGTTATCACTGCCTAGTCTGCAGCTGGTCAACTCTACTGCTGATTACCATTTCACTCCAGAACCATTTGTAGTGGCAAGTTCGAAGACCAATCTTGAAAGGCAGAAATTGGACTCCCATTGTCCTGAGGCTTGGTGCTCCCTCTTGTAAGCTATGAGGTATGTTCCATTTTAGAGTGAGGTTGGTTGTATTCCATCCTCTCATGTCTGACAATAGATAGAGAGAGTAAATAATAGCTTCTTGTGGGGATGAGAGTAAGTAAAGCAGCTTTCAGTGGCGGAAAAATGGAAATATCATAAAATGTAGTGGCTATTTCATCTTAATCTCTGTTTTCTTGGCCAGAGTTCCTTATGGCAGCATCATGAACAATCTCTACCGTTGAGATCCTAAATGTCTATACTGACCATCAACTCTTTTTAGGTCCTAAAATTAGAACAGAAGTGAAAAGTTTAGTCCAGACTGGCCCGAAATCTTGTTCCGTTCTTGGGCTCAACGAATAGGGTTGCATTTATGAGGGTTAACATTTTATTTTGTATGACCTATGATAATGTCCTTCATGACAAGATAACCGCTGGACAGATTTACCGTGTTCCAGATGGCTCAAGACCAAGCATTGCGATTGATTTACAGAGGGAAGAAAGCAGATTATGCTGTGCTTCATGGAATTAAAGGTACTATATCCGGCCCATAGAGCTACATATTACAAAGGTGATTTGTGCCTTAAAAAGTCATTAGAAGATGCTGCCCCAGAAGACATTTGCGATATTCAGCTCCAATGAGACCTATCTCGCTGAGATACTGTAAAAGTCATTCCAGTGTAGCCTTCTTTGCCATCTTTGTGGTTTCCCTATGTTACATATTGCCTTCAGAAGCCTGGGCAACTGAGAAACTGTTTAAAACGTATAGCTAAGGATGAGTTACTGCTCTACCAGGTAATGCTGTTCTTTGTACAGTGGCCACCACTCTACATACATGAACATCCTCCATAATAGAAAAAACAGAATATTAATCTGTATTTGAAATAGGACATGCTCAGTTTTCTCCTTTGTGTTGTACTCCTCGGCATGTTTTCCCTTCCTATTGCTTCTCTACCCATTTGTATCTTTTCCTACTAATATTCTCCCTCATGTGGCCTTCTCTTTTTACTCTCTCCTTCACATCTTCCCTGTCCTATGGTTTTCTACTCCCTTTCTCTGTCATTTGTCTCACCCTCGCCTCTGTCCTCTCTTCCATGCTTTTTTTGCCATCTCTCCTCCACTGGGTTGTTTGTCTTTTCTCTCTTCCATATTACTCGTCACTGTGTCACCTGTTTTCCTCTCTCACCTCTTTCTCATGTCTCATTATCATCACCGCTACCTTTTCCTATCAGTTAATTATTTATTATATATATATATATATGTCTCTTTATTACCTCTTTCACTCTTGATCAGCTATATCTCAATCACATAACTATCCTTTAAGTACTTCTTTTCTACCTCTTTTCTATACCTGTCTCTTTATATCATGCCTGTCCCTTTATCAACTTGCTATCTCTTTCCCCCTTTGCTCTCTTTCTAACCTGTCTCTGTATCGCCATGCTCTCTCCTATCTCTCCACCCTCTCTGTTCTGTCATCTGTACCTGTCTCTTAATTTAATCTAATCTATCCCCCCACTGTCTCTTTCTCACCTGTCTCTTGATCATGTCCACCATCACTTCACCCCTTCTTATCGCTCTCTGCTGCCCCATTCACACCTGCTGTCACTTAATTTCCTCTTTTAGCTTGTCCATTTCTCACCTCTCTTTCTCCAAACTGTACGTCTCTTTCTCATCCCTCTCTTTTGTGACTACTAATGCTCTCTCGAGGCTATTGCTTTCTTTGCTGTCTCTTTATAGCCTCTCATCTGCCACCCTTTTTACCTCTCTCAGTTGACTTTCACCTCTCTTCAACTTGATCGATTGCCTGTCTCCTCCCTATCTCTGTCTCTTCTACTCTTCAGTCCTATTTTCACTTCTCTGTCTCTTAATCACTCTCTATCTCACTCACCTGTCTTCCCCTCCCAGCCCTTCTCCCTCTTCCATGCCCCCATCCTTTAAGCTGTCTCTTTCCCATATGCCTCTTTATCTTTATCACTTCTCACACAAATCTCTCCTTCCATACCTCTTATCTGTGTTTAACTTATCTCCCTCCCAACAACTGGTGGTCTCTTTCTCAGCTGTTTTTCTTTCTTACTGTTCTGGCTCTATCACTTCTCTCCCCTTCTCTCAATAACTGTCTCTCGCTTGTCTACTATCTCTCTCACATCTGTCAGCTCCACACATTTATCCTCAGTTGTCATTTATAACATGGCTGTCTCTTTACCAACCACCATCCCACTCACTCTGTCTCTCTTTCTCTCTCTCTCAGCTATTACTTTTCTTCCCTCAGCCTCTTTTGTACCTTTTTAACTGACCTCCCCTCTATCTCTCCTCATGGTGTTTCACCTGTCTATCGCTCACACACCTGTCTCTTCTCTGTCTCTCTAACCTGTTCCTTTCTCAGATGTCTGCTTCTTTATGCACCCTACACTCTAATTCTCTGGCTGCTGTCTCGCGTCTATTTCTGTCTCACACCTGTCTCTTCTCTTCTCTGCCTTTTTCTCACCTCTCCCACCTTTCTACCTCTCTCTGTAACCTGTTCTTTATTACCTCTCACTAATGTTTGCACTTCTCTCTCTCTCTTTCTCCCTCTCACCTGTGCCTTTTAAGTGCTTGCTTTTACTCTTTTGATATTCTCCTTCCCTGCGTTGTCTTTCCCCTCTCTCTCACCCTGGGCTCTCCTTCCTCACTGGCATGAAGAGACATGGAGGCTCGTTTACCCGGGGGCCCCCCTCAGCCAACAGTGTTTAATTTTGCTCGTTTTTTATGTGGTTCACCTTGCTGGGATATCCCCCGTACAACAGGCTTCAGCGAGGCAGCAGCTGCTGTGTTTTTTTCTGAAGCCCCTGCGAAAAGGCTTCGGAAGTGGATGGGGGCCCCCTCCAGAGTAAAGGTTCCTGGGGGCCCCCCGCACTGTGTGGGCTGCGGGGGCTTGTGTTACGCCCCTGCATAAGAACTACACTACATGGTGCCCAACGTTTGGTAAGGCACTAATTTAATGCTAGATACTAGAATAACTCAGTCGTGCTTTTCATAGAGACCCCTTTTCCCGTAAAATAATCCAATAGACGTCTGGAGTGGGTAAAAGGATAAAATATCCACCATAACTAAGTAGGACGAAAAATCCTATGTATTAGTTTTTGGTTTTATTCAACGTTGAAGGATACAGTGTTCCAAAATATTGTGCACCTTATCTGTGTTTCCTTGAAACTTGCTCCACAAACTTTCAGTCAACAAAATGACTGAAACTGAGAACGGTGGTGTTGCAGGAACTGCAAACCGACCAGGTTTAGACGTTACAGGTTTACCAAAAAGATGACGTGGATGCTATAATCATCCCAGAAAAAGTAAGGAAAACAATAGCCATAAAACGTATATAAAATTGCCTATCACCTAGAGGTGGTAGTAATATTTGTCATAGAGGCACATGAATATCGGCAGACAGAGGTATTCTATTCATGGATTATCTTCCCTGAAGCAAATCCAAGAACACGTGTGTTCCAGTACTACAAAGTAGAGGAACCTCCAGCGGAATACACTCCTTTCGAGGATGTTGAAATTCCATTAACATACCAAGAGCACCAGCTCTGATTTAAAGGCGCCCTACAACATCAAAATCACATTACCAGGCTCGGTCCACTAGGTAGACCAGGAGCAACATGGCCGGTACTAGCCAGCTATACACCACATCCTGACATTGAAGAAATGACAGGTCCAGAACAGTTAGCTCAGCCTAAACAATTAATTAAAATACATAGTCGTGGAGTCAGCCCGACTGCTAAGGACTCACCGCTCTATCCAGCTCCAGTTTCTTGCTACAGGAGTAGCGTTTCACATCTTCAGAAGCCCGCAGTGCGACTGGGAGAAGGGGGCCGCAGAGGAGGACGAGGCGCCGGCCCCAGGACTGCGAGGACCAGCATTCACCACCTTCAGCTGGTCCTCTTCCTGGGAGAGCCGCGCCCCCTTCCAGTGCCCCGCCCCCAGTGAAGCGCAATAACTTCTCGCGGCACCCGCTGCGCGGGTGCCACTCGTGGAATCAGCCCGACTGCTAAGGACTCACCGCTCTATCCAGCTCCAGTTTCTTGCTACAGGAGTAGCGTTTCACATCTTCAGAAGCCCGCAGTGCGACTGGGAGAAGGGGGCCGCAGAGGAGGACGAGGCGCCGGCCCCAGGACTGCGAGGACCAGCATTCACCACCTTCAGCTGGTCCTCTTCCTGGGAGAGCCGCGCCCCCTTCCAGTGCCCCGCCCCCAGTGAAGCGCAATAACTTCTCGCGGCACCCGCTGCGCGGGTGCCACTCGTGGAATCAGCCCGACTGCTAAGGACTCACCGCTCTATCCAGCTCCAGTTTCTTGCTACAGGAGTAGCGTTTCACATCTTCAGAAGCCCGCAGTGCGACTGGGAGAAGGGGGCCGCAGAGGAGGACGAGGCGCCGGCCCCAGGACTGCGAGGACCAGCATTCACCACCTTCAGCTGGTCCTCTTCCTGGGAGAGCCGCGCCCCCTTCCAGTGCCCCGCCCCCAGTGAAGCGCAATAACTTCTCGCGGCACCCGCTGCGCGGGTGCCACTCGTGGAATCAGCCCGACTGCTAAGGACTCACCGCTCTATCCAGCTCCAGTTTCTTGCTACAGGAGTAGCGTTTCACATCTTCAGAAGCCCGCAGTGCGACTGGGAGAAGGGGGCCGCAGAGGAGGACGAGGCGCCGGCCCCAGGACTGCGAGGACCAGCATTCACCACCTTCAGCTGGTCCTCTTCCTGGGAGAGCCGCGCCCCCTTCCAGTGCCCCGCCCCCAGTGAAGCGCAATAACTTCTCGCGGCACCCGCTGCGCGGGTGCCACTCGTGGAATCAGCCCGACTGCTAAGGACTCACCGCTCTATCCAGCTCCAGTTTCTTGCTACAGGAGTAGCGTTTCACATCTTCAGAAGCCCGCAGTGCGACTGGGAGAAGGGGGCCGCAGAGGAGGACGAGGCGCCGGCCCCAGGACTGCGAGGACCAGCATTCACCACCTTCAGCTGGTCCTCTTCCTGGGAGAGCCGCGCCCCCTTCCAGTGCCCCGCCCCCAGTGAAGCGCAATAACTTCTCGCGGCACCCGCTGCGCGGGTGCCACTCGTGGAATCAGCCCGACTGCTAAGGACTCACCGCTCTATCCAGCTCCAGTTTCTTGCTACAGGAGTAGCGTTTCACATCTTCAGAAGCCCGCAGTGCGACTGGGAGAAGGGGGCCGCAGAGGAGGACGAGGCGCCGGCCCCAGGACTGCGAGGACCAGCATTCACCACCTTCAGCTGGTCCTCTTCCTGGGAGAGCCGCGCCCCCTTCCAGTGCCCCGCCCCCAGTGAAGCGCAATAACTTCTCGCGGCACCCGCTGCGCGGGACGCGCGCGGGACGCAGCCCGGGGCGAAGCCCGGGCCAAGGGCGGGCCCGTTGTTGCCCGTTAGTGCCCGATAGAGACCGGACCGGGCCTCCTCTCTTACATCAACGACCTGGCAACAAACAACAACATGCCGGCAAAAACCAGAAGCACCACCAAGCCCAAACCAAAATCCAAGCATGCGCAGGAGGTAGCTCAGGTAACAGGCCCCATCGACTTATTCATATCGCGGGTACACGAGACAATAGATCAAAGCATAGCCTTGATGGAAAAGAGAGTCTCCATGGATCTCATGAGCGCAAAAGCCAAACGCTCATCTCTCGGTGCCATAGCGAACGCTGCATCCCCAATTAACCCAACCCCTCAAAACAGCTCTCTCTTAGTTCTTCTTCCAACCACCGAACTCAACACCGTACCATCCGTTGTAGATTTGTCAGTTACCCACTCGGAGTCAGATCTCTCACTGACAACAGACGATTTGGAAGCAACCCCAGATTTAGTTGGTTGCCACACGCAAGAAGGCACCCAAATTTCCAACACACTATCACAACATGGTGAGAAAGAAAAGGAAACTTCGGAAATTCGACTTCAAATCAGAGGTGAAACACAAAGTGCACCCACGACCAATTTAACCTCCACAAGCTCCAATAGCATATTGCACATTCCCGACTGTACCCTCCCGCACAAGCCAATATCCAGCAACAGTAATGCAGCCGAGCAATGTAAGACGTGTAGAATTACATCCCAAGTGCTAACTACTACAAAAGACTTACTCTATCAGTACCTTAAACCCATCCAGTTGAGCATAAGAAACCTCGAGGCCCAACTAACAATAATATCAGCTACTCTTCTGGATACAAATACAAGGATAGATGTAAAGGGCCAGCGAAACACCACACACCCACTAAAAAAGCAAACCCAAAAACTTATTCAGAAAGCAGCCAATCCTATAAACACAACAGGAACAATACAAAAGAATCCCAAGTTACCCTCTGTAACACCAAACCCAACAGAAAACATACCTCATCCCCAGCAGGATAAACCACCACAACAGAAGACAACACAAAAAGCGCAGCAGGCAGATAATAAAGGGAAGATTACAGTACAAACCCCGTGTTCAGCACAACCGTTAGACCATAGTAGGGTCCCCCAGGAAAAACCAGATTCCCAGCCTACGAATTCCCCACCCCCTCAAAAAACACCTAAGAATGTAACGGAAACAGCCCAGAAAAAATACCCAGTAGTGAGACGCCCTGCCCATTTGCCCCCCGAAGCTACTCCATACACAATAGTCTTAACAGGAGTACCCGAGCTGGTAGATGACATCCCAGAAACTGCTTGGTCGCTTAAAAACAAGGCCATGCAGTGGCTTAGCACAAATAGACCCCTTGAGTCACACCTATCAGGAGGAATTATGTCAGCACGCCGAGTAACCTGGATAGGTAAAACCAGGAAAACAACACGCGGTGACTGCATTATTGTAACTTGCAAAGATCCCGCAACGGTTGACTACATATGTGCCTGGCCACAACTAGAGAAAAAAGGGGGAATAGACACTCGTCACCTTTCCTTCTTTTATCCCCCTACGAAACATCAACACAATCCCCCACCATGGGAATGGCATCATCTTCCCAAAGGCACACGGAACCAGGACCCATGGCGTCAAACACCATGGATTAGGAGGGATTTCCAGTCTGAATATCTTGACAGGGGGGGGCCAAGAGAAAGGTATGTCGATAGCCAAATTCCATACTGGCAGGACAGATCTTACCCAACATATGAGGGGTGGCAGGGTTTTCCGACCCGAAACCGCTACGAGTGTCTCGATATGATCGATTGACCACCCACCACTAACCGTGAACAACCCATAGCTGCCGCCCCACATTCAGCTGACGCCTTACTCCTTCCAGCTTCTGACACACACCAGATAGCTCCTGATACATATCAGACATTTCCTCTCAAACAGCCGGAAGTATCAGAGATCCGAATGATCCAACGTAACAATCCACCTATCCTTCCGGCTCCAATAAATCTGGCCGAGCACACAGGACCATCCACAGTACAAATCTCAACCACTGACATCTCGACCAACAGTAAAACAGCAGGTATAACCCCAACAGTAAACAAGGCCTCGTCCATAGGCATAGTTTTCTGGAATGTTGCTGGCCTGACGGGCAAAATAACATGCCCTCAATGGTTGGAAATTGCACAAAGCTTCCAAATCTTGTGCTTACAAGAGACTTGGCTTCTATCCCCCCTCCATCTAGCGGGATACAAAACTTTTTTCACGCGAGCAACGCCAAGCACAATGGGGAGACCAAAAGGCGGCCTCCTGACCTATATTTCCAACACCTTGGCAGTAAAGGTAAAAATCACGAAAGAAACACCAACCTTTCAAGTCATTCAGATCACGCCTCATAACACTGCAACAAAGAGTGTCTACATACTCATAAATTATTACAACAACATAGGCACACAGGATTGCTGTACAAACTTGGACGAAATGGTAGCCCACATATCACCACTTCAAAACCCAAAACTGAGCAAGTCAATAAAATATATTTGGGGTGGTGACTTTAACCACCACATATGCCCAAATCACAAAAGCGGGACCTGTGGCCTGCAATCTGAAACTGGCAATCCGATTCCCCACTTCGCTCATACCCAAAGTGGAAACAAGCTGAACGAAATAGTATTCACTCTGGACCTTGACTTTGTAAACGAGCTAGTGCACCCAGCCCAGGAATTTCGACCCACTTTCCACGGGCGTGGTAGCACATCCACTATTGATTTTATCTTAGCCTCTATCACTAGTAAGAACTCGTTAAGTAATCACAAAATAGGGTCCTGCCCGGTCAGCGATCACTACCCCATAAGTGTGGAGATCACTATGGAGAAACCAGGTCCTCCCATAACGAAAATCAGTCCTCTTGACCAACAAACAATATCACTGGGGAAAAGAAATGGGTTCGCAATCAAATGGGCCAAAGTTGATCCTGAGGTGACCTCACAAAGAATACTCGAAAAAGCACATCCCTGGCTAAGGGACTGTCTCTCCGCAGAGGCTACGCCTGAATTAATCGTTACTTCCTTCCTTAACATCCAAGGGATAATAAGAGATGAGTTACTTAAGCAAAGGTCAAACAAACCATTATCCCAAATCAAAAGATGGTTTAATTCAGACTGCAGAAAGGCCCTCTCGCTGCTAAAAGAAGCCCTCCGTAAGGAGCCAAGAGACGTTCAACTAATCTCATCCCGGAGGAAAGCATACAACGAAGCCAGGAAAAATCGCAGGTCCCAGATAAAGAGAGATCTTTGGTGCCAACTGCATGAGAGCGCACTAAAAAAGGACAGTACAACTTTTTGGCAGACCATTAGATCACCCTTCTTTGACAAAGATAATGATCCGAACCCACTCGACGTAGCAGTAACTGAATGCGAATGGGTTCACCACTTTTCGAAAATTTTCGATCCACCACCTGCCACGTCCCAACAAGATCACGAGGCTGAAGCAGAGACCCACCCTTGCCCTAACAATTTACCCATTAATCTACGCTTCACTGTAACCGAGGTTAGAAAAGCAATTGCAGCATCCAAAACTGGTAAGGCTCCTGGCCCAGACGGTGTACCCATGGACCTGTTCCTACACAACAGTGACTATTGGTCGCTAATAATAACTCGGGTAATGTCCGCAGTCGTTGAGGTCGGTCTCCTAACATCATGGTCAACGTCTACACTCTTGCCAATTTTCAAGAAAGGGGACCGCAACGACCCAGCGTGCTACCGGCCGATCTCCCTTCTGGACGCCACGGGAAAAATTGCAGGCCGACTACTCCTGGACCGATTACAATCCTGGGCCCAGGAAAACAACATCTTTACGGACCTGCAATATGGCTTCCAGAGGGGGCTCGGTACAGTGGAGCAAGCCCTTAACCTGACGCTCTTGACCAACAAATACGTCCACGCAAAAGATGGGATAATTCACCTGGTCTACATTGACCTGAGCGCAGCTTTCGACTGCGTTCAGCACGCAAAGCTGTGGGAAATTATGGCAAATCTTGGAGTAGACCCAGCAATACTGGCTTTTCTCAGGGGCCTATACACCAACGCAGAAGGCCGAGTGCGCTACGGCATTGGCGGCGACCTGTCACGTCCTTTTAAAATCACGCGAGGAGTAAGGCAAGGGTGCGTATTGGCACCCTTCCTATTCAACCTGTACACCAACGGGATTGAAAAAGCAATGCTGGCAGGAAGCCGGGATCTTCCGCAAATTGACCGGCGGCCAATACCCATTCTACTCTACGCCGATGACTCGGTCATCCTGGCCCGAACTGCCAACCAGCTCCAACAGCAATTGAATAAATATGTGACATTCATGGACTCCCTAGGATTAAAAGTGAATACAAAGAAAACGTTTACAATGTCCATAGGCCCCAAGTCTGGAAAAACAAAAACCATACATATAAACAATACCAAATTGGAAAAAACGTTAACTTACCCGTATCTGGGGATACTCGTGGACGACTCTATGACCTGGCGGAAAGCCATCGAAGCCAGAAATCTAAACTTTCGCCGAGCAACATCAGCACTTTGCGCTTTCTCCAGGAAATTAGGAAAACCAGCTCCGTCCGAACTATTAACACTATACTATGCAAAATGCCAGAGCGTGGCGAGCTATGGAGCAGGCATCTGGGGCCACGGAAATATCCAACAAATACAGGCAACCGAGAACGCTTTCATTAAGTATGTCCTGGCACTCCCACAAAGCTCCCCGATTTTAGCATCACATCGAGAGCTAGGGATGGAATACGTGACAGACACCATACGCTGTCAGCCTCTCATCTTATGGCAACGTATTTGGTGCAATCCTGAAAGTCACGTCACACGCTCCATCATTACAGACTGCCTGAGCCTAGCACATTGGAGAAAAATTCCCTGGCTCAATTATGTCTTCAAATTTTTTAAAGACCTCAACTGTGAACAATACTTTCTTGATCCACCCTCAATTGAAGACATATCTAAGAAACGGCTGAAAGACCTGTGTCTAGGACACTTGAGAGAACTTCGTAACCAGGCAGAGATAGTGAAAACGCAAAATGGTAAAATCTCCCAAATCCAAACAGGGAGACTGATACAGCCATACCTTACGTTCTTTTTATCGAACTATGAAAAATTTTTACTGACAAGATTCAGGTTCGATCTTTTTTTCCGCCTGGTCACATTCCCAGAACAGAATATCTGGTCACGGACCCTGATTTGCTGCCCCTGTGACGGGACCTCCAAGCAAACAACGGTCCATGTCACACTGTTCTGCAAACATTACAGCACGGCTAGGAAAAAATGGATTCTCCCCCTCTTACGCTCAAGCGGCCTTAGAAACACATATCCAGCGCTTGCCTACCTTCAGTCGCCGTTAAACCCTCACGAAGCCAAAATGACAGCGACTTTTTTAAAAAAAGTTATAAAAATACGGCAGGACATTGTTTTTTAAAACGTATTATGTGATCCCTAGCTTAACATTGACGGTTTTTTAAAAAAATGTTGTACTTTTTATGATTATGTAAATTTTAATAATCGAATAAAAGTTTATGAAATGAAATGAAAATACATAGACAATTGGTCCAATATGTCATGCGGACTCTAACAGTCCAACCTGCTATAAGAATTCCACAGCACACCCCTCATCAGGGGAACATAAACAAAATTACACCACAGACTATACAATTGGTCATTGGTAAATTACCCACGAAAAGGGAACAAATTCCCTTCTGGTTAGCTCAAAAGATTACTCGAATAGAGGCAGTATTTCCCGATAGTACACCTCATGATAAACACAGGATTCTAACAATCTGTTTACCAATGGGGATCGCACCACACCTGGAGGACTGTGACACTTGGGGTACAGTCTTTGCTGCAATGTACACAAAAACACATGGTGTTCCGTCCATGGCGGTAATACCAGACGTCCTGAAAAAGATTAAAAATGAATACAGGGCAGAGCCTGCTTTAAATCTGGGTATGAAGTAACTGAAGGATTTCAAACAGGTCTCAGCTATAATATTAGCTAATATTAAAGGTGAAGCAGCATCCGTGGCAATCCACCAAAAACTAAAAGAACTTGATGTAACTGAGCAACCATATGAACTGGCCAGAATAATAGAAAAATCCTATGAGAAGCTAGGAAGACATTGTTTGGGAGGGAAACCAGTAAAGCCCGAACTAACAGAAAATCCTGAAAAAGTTTTTATTAAAAACACTCTCACTACTCCTAAAAAGAAGTGGGAAAACAGTAAACAGACACTTCCTAAAGAGAAGCGTTCTCAATCAAGATGTAGGTCTCCTCAAAGGGAGCCCTTTGAATAGAGGTATAACCTCAGAAATAGGGATAATTTGAAAAAACCTGATAGATATCAAGATACTGATACACGTTCCTCTCGTACCTTTCAGACTTCCTTGCTGAAATCCGAAAGAAGACGATCTGAACACAAGGAAGAACTCGTGAAGTCCAAAGACGATTAACACGTTCCAAAAAATAAGAAAACTCAATTCACCAAAAAGAAGGTAGCTGGTCTAAAAATCAGACATGCCGAGGATCTAGAGGACACAACTCAAGAACGGAGAGCGGGCCTAGACAATGCTGGACAGCGCAGCAGAAGTTACCATAGCTCGCAGGATCCTGAAGGATCACATGGAGATAGTGGACTTGAATGAGTGCATTCAAGTTGAAACTGCTGATACCAGGGTTAGCGTACCCCATAAGTTATATGAAGTAACACTCCAGAAAGAGGGGGACATGACTAGAAAAATAAGAGCACTCTTTTGGGAAAAACTATCCAAGAGTTATGACATCCTTCTGTCTGAGCAAGACTGGCCATCTGAATTTGTCAGTTAGTGCCCACATGGCGAAGAAATGATTATGCCAGCATTCTCAAAACATATTCCTATTCATAAAAAATACACCTATGCCAGGAAATGGGCTGTGGTCCAGGCTCCAGCATTATATAAAAATCATGTGGGATGGAATGAGGATTCTCCTCACCATAAAATCTAGTTAAAGAGGCAGTATACAGTTAAGCAAGAAGCTAAAAAACAGGTCAGGGAGATCTTAGATCAACTCGAATACCAAGGGGAGATTGAAACATGCACCTTGTCAATGAACAATCCTTTTTTTCCTGTCTCCAAACCAGACAATACATATCGTCTAGTTTAGGATTACAGACATTTAAACTCTTGTTGTGCAGCACTGATGAATAACATTGCGCGCAAAAATGATGTAGCATCTGACTATACTAACATGTCAAGGGACCAAGCAGCTCCAGCAATTTCAAATAATCCGGATGCAATACCAACAATTGACAGAAATGCCTCTGGCCATTTCATCAATTTTGATACATTTTATGAGGATCCAAGAGAGCCAGAAGCAATGCCAGTAAATAAAACCATCAAGGAACAAGTAATTGCACTTTGTCACCAGCTTGCAAATATATATCTGGTTTCACTATGGGTTGAATTTTGGATTGTGTTAGGTGCACTTTTTCTGCTACTTTGGCTCATTCTTGTTTTAAGCTTGGGAAAGCTGATAGATGGAAAATATAGTACAACGGACACAGCAAGTAAGAACATCAACTTGCTCCTGAAGCCACACAAATCATCTCATTGTGAACAATGAGACCTGTCATCAGTGAACATCACAGCCGTTCCCCTACCTGGTGGTATAGCATGGGACAGAACGTATTATGATATTTATGGTCCTGTAGAGCTGTTGAAAATTCTACACCAATTTAAGATTTCCTTGAGTGATTTCGTGTCACCCAGTACATTTTCTGATGATTGGGACTTTGAGACTGTTAATAACATGATGGCAGACTTAGAAATGTCAGCAAAATTTGCAAAACATGAATACTTAGAAGGTTCATCAGATTATGAACAAATGTATTGTTTTAATCATTATGGTCATCATTATTTGCACAAATCTGCAAACCCTCAAAATGTTTTTACTTATAATCAACGGGAACATTGTCCAACACCACCAAAGGGTTGCTCAAAAACATTTTATGGAAAATGTCCATACTTTTCAGGTTTCAATACCACAAATCCAGAAACATTTTACTTTAGAAATGTTAATAAGACAGGAATGAAAAGTATGATGACTAATACTAAGCAAATTTATTCCGCGGCCTTTTATGCTCAATTGTCCACATTAACTTTTAACTTTTGAAATGACAACATTAAGACAAAAACTGTCTGGAGCACAAAAGACTGGCAGGTGCAAGGTGTAGAAGCCTTATTCAGAGCCTGCATCATCCCAGAGCAAATAATGTTTTTAAATGAAACTGCTCAGCAGAAATCTTGTCTTGGCCTTGCCAAGATAAAAGATTTAAACAAACCGTCCATACCAAAACCAACACCTGATAGTAATGGAACTACAATTGAGGAGGTAGATGTAAAATTTATTTTTCAACAGAACAGAACTAATCCTAAATGGAAAAAATGGTTAATCTGGCCCACAGACACGAATAACTGTCCTGAACAAGACACAAGGGATTACATTGACTAGGCCAGATCCAAGATATGTCCAGAGACAACATCCAGGGATAATAACTTACAGTGCAGGAAAACTGTGCCTTGAGTGGCTACAAAAATCCACACTTTCAGATATAAAACAACACTTAACTTTACTTAAAGATGGCATTGATTTGAGAGACTTCTTACTAGGACCTCGCAAACCACGTCATAAACTTTTCATATACGCAGGTATTTACACTGCATATAATGAAGGTTGGAAAGTCACGCAAATGGAAACTGCAGACAGAATATGAGAAATTGATTGTATTAATTTAGAGAAAGCTCTCTCTCTAGTTGACATTGGGTTAACAACTCTGTCATCCAGGATTTATTCTTTGGACAGCATTGTATCCTCTGCCATTGACATAATGGAACAGGACTTGCTATTGTTACAACATGTCCAGTCGCAATTGCGTTATATAATGCTGCTGGGCTGGACGTTACAAAATCTTCGTTCAGGCTATGTGCCTTGGCGTCTAATCAACACCACGACATTGTTTACTGGGTTTAACCTTACAGATAAACAAATCTCTTTGGCACAGAGGGGAGCAGACTATAAGGTGCTGAGCATAGAAAAACTAGAAAGATTACCATTAACTATTTCTGATAAACCAGCAGTTGAATGGATAATACATGGCACCATCACAATATCAGTGACGATTTTCCAGTTTCAGTATTGCTTAAAACAGATACCAACAGGCCTGTATGAAAGGTTGGGTAAAGAATACATAAAGTCGACCTGGGATTTATCATACACACACAAATGTTGGAGTGGGGGAAAGGAGGTGTTTCTTAGTGGTAAAAATTGCAACAATGCACTAAGCGGAACTCTTTTATGTCAGGGTATTAATTTACATGGAGCCTGCGATGGTTCTTCTAATAACTTATCCTGCCACCTGCAGGGTTCCTCGGCAGGAGTGATAGATCCAATTTTTAGGCAGCTTTCCAATGGGTGCTACATAATGTTGAATGATCACAGCTGTTGTGGAATGATGCCAGGAATAGCCTATCTCGTTAGTTTGTCAGCCAGGGTCAATTGTTGTATGCAAGTATTGTTTCCTAAAAGTAAGACAGACGGGGAGTCGCCGCTATGGCCTTCAATGAACATCTCTTCTATTCGAATTGATACATTAAGCAGAAAGAAAGCCATTCTTTTACAAAAAACTGTGCCACTGACCTCGTCCAGAGAGACGTATGATCTGCAAGTTGCAAGGTCCTCTGCAGAAATACATGCCCTATTATCAACAAACTGCCCCATACATTTCGCAGAAATGTTAGGTCATATCTTAAACATGTCTGATACCAGCGGTATTGTACATGTATTTAAGACAATTTTTTCTGGACTGTTAGCACCCTTTGAAGCAGTCCTAGGCATTTTTCCAAACTTCGTGCACTCTGTGTTCGGCGGCCTGCCTCTCGTCTTGGGACTCACAGCAGGGATACTATTTTTGTTCCTTCTGCTCCGTTATGGCAAGTCCAGCCAACAGCGATACCCAGATTACCATGGAGAACACTCTTCTGGCAATGCAGTATCGTGAGCGCATAACACAGAATCTTGGCTTGGCTCATTTGAGAGATCTGAATACCTCGTGGTTCCTATCATTCAGACCAATCTGGCAAGATTGCATCTTACCTGCTCTACGATGCCTGCTTTGTGGAGAGGAATGCGCGTTGGATATTTGTATGACAATTCCATCAGCACTGCAAACGGATGTTGACGCTTTGCTTGGTTCGATAACGGCTCATGCATTGTGTTGTCCCCAACGGCTACCAATCCTGATGACGGCATTCATTGAGGTCTCACCAGCAAATCCAGCTGGCGGTGAGATACGTGGACCAACAGGCACACAGGTATCATCTACTGCGAACATTGCTAATGCGATTGACGCCGACGGCGATGCTTCTCATCAGTGTACGATTGATCTACTTAATGAAGTGGTTCAACTTTCACCTACTGTGGTAGACGACTTCTTTGCCAGCCTAGAAGATTTAATGTTTTCTCCTGACACCGAGAATAACTTTTGAAATTAGTACACAACGTTTTATGAACTCTGAATTCGACCTTCGCTTTTTCAAAACAAAACTTCTAACTTTGGAACTCTATTTCTCTACGATTTGATTTGACTTTTTCCAAATTTTTACTTTTTATTTTTTTGACACGAAGTAAATCTGCTGAAAGTAGAACTATTCTTACAGAACAAGAATTCTTTGAATACTTCCTAGAAACAATATTGACATTTTCTACAAAACAAAACAGTTTATATATAATCTGCTATGGGATGGTCTCGACTTTTTCTTCTGTAACTAAGAGCCATTTCATAAATGTTCTTTTCATGATTCATTCGGTTAGCATTGCACTATCATATTATATGCTTACAATGATATCTTTTCCTTTTAATGCATACTATGCAAATGCTCATTTTCTGTGTACAACCATTTTCAAATGTATTTTATGTATTTTTGGGTGGGATTGTAAACACATGCTTTACATATGTTTTAGTGCTTGAAATTTCGTAATGTCGAACATAATAAAGTGGAGTGAGTGTTGTATAGCGTTTTAGGACCCTAGTGTTATTTTCCCGATTCATGCCCTTAGATAGGTATAAATCACCTTGTCCTTATATAGGCATAGAAATCATAAACATATTTAGACATGGCCCATGCAGTCCAAACACGACATGGACACTTCTACTAGTTCCGAAAAGCCACAACGATTTCTTGGAAAAATCGGCTTCAGCTGTTAGGGACTTCCCCTTGCTTGAATATTGATTTGTCCAAGAACTCATGGAGTTTTCAAAGAACTGAGACTCTTTGATGGCGTTATTATGTCCAACTGTACATCAAACTCTGCAACTTCAAGGTATAAATATGCCCACACTTGCCATAGCAAACACACGGTGGTTTGGAGCAGTTCGACTATCCACTTGCCCGACGCAGCTCATTACAGCAAGAGCCCAAGGAAGCCGACCGTCCAGCAGACGCACTGAGAGAGACGCTGTCTTTTCTCTTGCCGAGAAATCCAGCTCCAGTGATTCCAAGCTCCCCTTGCGGGGTGTTGGGAAATCGAGTCCTGAGACAGAGAAATACCAGACCTCCTTCATTCTAAACCAAGGTACGGAGCTGATTAGACCCCAAGAGAAATCTTGGATAGATTCTTTGCAAAAGAATACTAAACTTATGCTATACCACAGTTACTTCTTCCATCGTACTAGACTTAGGTTAGGTACATCGGGGTAGGCATATTTTAGAAGCACCAGTTGACTACTTTTAGTCTTTATTTATTTATGTATGTATTTTATGGCTTAGAAACCATGCTTTTACAGTATTATTTTATAATACTCTTCTTGCTGTCCGCATTATACTTTACAGCCAGTATTACAATTGCAGCAGTTCATTTCTTCTGCCATGAGAAAGAAGACTGTTCAATAAATACTTTTATTGAAAAACGCCCGTCTCTCTATTTCTCTGCACCTCTGTTGAAACAAAGCATGCACGATTGACTGAGTGAAATATCTATCTATTGTTTCCACGACTCTGAAGATCAGTTTTATCTTGGGGAAATAAAGTTGTCATATTTATGCAGTTGTCAGAAACTATTCCCTTCTTGTTTATTCGAGAAAGTTTCTAGAGACCTCTGAGCTAGCTGGCACTCACAATTAAGTTTAATATATTCGATAGAGACCTAGTTGACCTAAGTCCTACATCAGTTCCATAGTATATATTATTCCAATTTGCAGAGCCTATTGGGAATATAGGAACTACACTACAGCACAAGGATGTGTGCCATGTCAACTCTTTAGATTTCTCTGCACCAAAACATCCAGCCTGCTATGGCAGAGAGCAAAGCCTTGGGGAGGGGTCTGTGGGGTGACACAACCAATGCTGCAGCCCCAAAGGACCATCTTCAGTACCAATGCCCTAGTTACCAGGGGTACCACTTACTAGGGACTTGCAGGAGTAACAGAAGTTGTGTCAATTGTGGAATAGATGCAGGGAAAGAATACTGTCACTCGGAACCTGGTTATCAGGGACCCAGTACCCTACAGTCAAAGTTGCATTAGAAGCCAGGCAAACAATTGGGGGGACCGCAACAGAATCCCACTTTCCTACAGCTGATCTGTGGGGTGGGTGTTATAATTATTCTTATTTGCTTACAATGTGTATATAATGACCACTGCGTGTCTTGTCACCCTATGTGATACACTAAAATTACAGGCAGCCATTTATGCATAAAGATGTCATATGGGAAGCCTCCAGTGTCGTCTTCTTCACTAAGGCAGAGGAGCGTCACCCCACAAGAAACATAAAATGATAACATAAATGTTATTATCATTCTTATTTTTCACTATTCTCTTGTGCTGTAAAGGTACAGTTAGGGAGGGGCTGTGTCGATCGCAGAGCAGGGGGAGGAGTGAACAGCACACTCTACAGTGTGCACAAATGTTTTACTGGCTGTCTTGGGCTGGCCATACAGCCCTGCACACTTTATATGTTTCCCACCAGGCAGCATTACACATCCTGGAGAGGAACATGCCCAACCTCCCATTACCTGTCTGAGCGCCCAACCACGGCGCCCAGACCAATCACAATGCTTCATTGCAGTGTTGTTATTGGCTTAGGGTAGGGAGCCTTGGTGCTTCTGGTTCGTGCGTGCGTCGTGGACGTGGATGAAGCCGATGGAGGAGATCCAGCTGCCAGGAAGGAAAGTAGGTTTTGCTTTATTTCATTTTGCCCCCCTTTTCTTTTTATAACACCTGAGCCCACCCCACCACTACTACCAGGTAGTGTTCGCTACTGGAGACCTCTTATCCAATTCTGATTTTACCTCATACAAATTAGGAATATCTGTATGTTCCATTACATGGAAAATTAGCAAAGAGCTATATGTAAAAATCATAGTGAGAACTAACAGAGAGAGTGAGAGAAACTGAATTGATATGTGATAAAGGTTACAGAGAAAGACTGGGAGAAAGAGATACCTAAGAAAGAAAGAAGAAGACAGGTGACACAGAAACTGTTTATACAGAAAAGGGGGGATTAGAAAAATAACCAGATGGAGAAAACAGACAAGATAGGTGAAAAAATAGCAAGAGAGAGCAAGAGAAGTTAGAGGAAAGAGGTGAGAGACTGAGCGAAAAAGAAAAAAATGATGACAGGAGAGATGTGAGTTACAGAGCAGGAGAGAATGAGAGACACTCTGATATGGAGAGGAGAGTAATGTTCATGAGGAGGTGAGCACACAATAGTTGTAACTAGTTATTTTGAATAAAGCTGCAATGCCATAATGGCGGGGCCTGACCACAGTTATGGCTAACTCCTGGCCCTTGGTCCGGTGGGGTCGGGGGTCTTTCCGGGATTACCTGGGAAACCGCACTTGGCACCCATGGCTGCGAGAAGTCAGCAGGGTCATCCTGGAGACGGCAGAGGCAATTAAGCCCTCATTTCCTTGAATCACCCAGATTAGCTGTGCCCTTGCCAACCATCAATGCGACCTGTTGCCCTGCACACGGGCTCCTATGCTGTGGTTGATGGTGTACACTAATCCACTCAGGTAATGAATTGCTTGTGCAATCCTTGCTGGTCTTTGCAGTTCAACATGTCTCGCGTCCACAGTGGGTCAGATGCATGAGGTGTCCAGGCTGGGCAGTTATCCAACTGTGCCTCTGGCAGAGATGGAGGCAGGTTTGGCCACATACCTGGTGGACACTTTGAAATATGCAGTCTCCAGGTGACTGCTGGAAAAAGTGGGCTTTAAACCATTGATCAGGTCAGTGCAGAAGTACCACGGTCTGCAAGGCAGGGCCAGGGATGTGCATTACAGTGATTGCCCCTAGCTCACCGGGTACCTTTCTGGCACTGCCCTGGGGATTGTGAGGAATTGGAGCTGGAGCCAAGAGACCAAGACCAGGTCAGGTTGCCAAAGCCCATTGGAAGCGGGGGGGATCGGTATCTGCATTGCTCTGGCATGGATGTTTGAGGAGCCCAGCTGACTTGTTGGCCTTTTGTTTTTCTCCTTCCGAGGGAGCAGGAAAGTCACTTTATAAAGATTATATCCTGGGGACCCGGTGGCTAGCACTCGGGCTCCCTTGTCACTTTGCTGGTGCTCTGAGGGTCTACATGTTGGCTAAACATGACTACCGGCAATTCCAATGCATAGATGTTTTCATTTCTTTTCTATTTTATGGACATGTATGTACATTGTGTGATGGTAATCAAAAGTTGTTAATGCTCTCTTGCGGTGTAATAAATGAGGATGAGAACTGTTTTCTTAAACACTAAATCTGAGTGCCTTGTGCCATGTCTTTAACTATCTCTGTAGAGGGTGTCCCTGTAATTTGCCACTGGGAGGTTTCTTGGTTTCTCTCAACTACAGCGGGCCTCGGTGTGGTGCCCTACCTATAGGATGTAATTGTGTATGACTTCCCTGGAATTGCTATGGTGATACTTGTGCCACTGAGATATCATGATGTAATCCTAGTAATGAAAGTAAAACTGGCATTTAACTGCTATTATAACTACTGTGCACTTATTGCAAGGATCCTAACTTAAATGGTGTCCTTCGAATGATGCCATCAGAGATACATTTTCAAGTGACATAACTTCCTTAAATGAAATTGTGTGCAAGATCATAACAGTTAACTTCCTATGATGTCTTTGGTGTCAAAGGGTATGTGATGTAACTTCCCGTTCAGTGGCATATTGCTTAATCAACAACCATGGTGTGACCTATCAGACAGTGACTTCCACAGCAATCATAGATTTGGGTTAAACAATAGCAGAATAGAAGACGGCTTCCCAAAAGGACACATGGAGCTGACTATGGAAGCTGTCTGGTATGGGGCTGTGGTCTTAGTCCGCACTACCTTGCATTTTAATGCTTTTCAGCATCTTCATGACTCTCAAGCAAGCACCATCCTATGGTAGTCATCACACTAGTTATCTCATGCCTTACGACAACATTGGGGCATATTATCAAGGGGGTTTATCTCCGCTTTTTTGGCTTTAAAAGCCAAGAAAGCGGAGATAAAATTATCTCCCTATTACCTAGCTGTCGCTAACACCAGTTGGCGACAGCTAGTAGGAGATAGCGACCATCTTGGGCCCCGCTTTGCATGTCAGTGATATTTATCACTAATAACATGCAAAGTGGGCGTGCCAAGATGTTAGCGACTGGAAACAGTCGCTAACATCGCTATCTCCTATTACCAACTTTTGGAGATATTCGCGCTAAGCGAGAATATCTCCAAAAGCTAACACCTGCCCTGAGCAGCTCTTAGCCATGTTATCCAATGGGAGGTGGATAACATGGCTAAGAGCATTGTCATGGTAATGAATGAATATCGCTGACTTTTCAGCGATATTCATGCATTGCGGCCGATTTTTATCGCATTTGCGATAAACCTTGGTGATACCAAGGTTTATCTGCGATAAAAATCGCCGCAGCTCAGCTGTAAATTTTTCTCTTACCAAGCAATAGCGATAATTATCGCTATTGCTTGGTAATATGCCCCATTGTTCTTTACTATGTCCGGAATGTATATCCAATAAAAAGTCCCGAAAAATATAAGCCTGTCCTCACCACCCTACAGAGAAGCATCCAAAGGTTCCAGGGACAGTTTGGAACCATCTTCACAATTCTAGACCTCACATATAAAAATGTTGCACCCATATGTGGCCAATAAGAGGCCAGCTTGTTTTCCTCTCAGACCGCATCCATCCACTTGAGTTACCCAAAAACAACATAAAAGCAGAGGAGATAGGCGCTTCATGGCATTGGATTCTGCCTCTTAAATCTTTCTCCTAGACTACCCCAATTTCCACAACCTCATGCCCTTCGGAGCACAAAAATGTAAACCATGGACATTTTACACAACACAGCTGACTCTTAAGGTCTGAAATCTTACATGAAAAGGATTAACCCTTTCGTTTAGGATGCGGGAAACAGCAAGTGTATCTTTACACCTTGTACAAAACTGCACCTTTTGTGGCAAAATATCTCACAAAAGTTAAACACCTAGAGAACAATTCTGCCTACATTTGCTATTGAGAATAGAAAACATCTGAGAAAGGGTAACCTTGCAGAGAATGTCTGCAACAATTTTCGTTAAGAATGGAAATAATTTTTCAGTGTACCAATAAACTTTGAACTCCGAATGTACAACTAAAACAGTAAACTTTGAAAACTTTGTAGTGGGTGAAAATGGGGAAGTTTTCAAAATATATCTGTTGAAATAAAATACTCGCATACCTCTACTTTATCGTTTTTGGTTAGTTTGTGACATATGATTACAACCACTATTAAAAGGTAAATGGAAACTCCCATTTCAGATTGTCACCACATTAGGTGAAATCAGGCGCCTCTGAGACTTTGTGAACACTCCCCCAAAACAAAAGCCCCATGTACCCACTACAACATCACCAATTAGAAACAACACACCCAGCATCCAATCGAACATATTAGACTGAACACTGCCAATAGATCAAATGCAGCACAAGTTGTTCACATAACTGTAATTTAAACACTGAATTGGTAACCTGGATAAGGGGCGCACAGCTGAGTATGGCAATATTAAGGTTCTGAAGTATTATCAGCGACTGCTGCTAGGCAGAAAAGGAAGGTTACCAAGCTTCCTTAAGTATCCCGGACTAATCCAAGATGTAAACTAATTCTAGATTCCTGCCGAGCAATCTAATTCAACTACACGTATTCAGAAGAAATCACAGTATGATATTAAACAAAAAATTATCTTTAGGTCACTGGTATAACAGCAAAAGTCCCAATTCTCATCCAGTGAACATGCAGACACCCGAATCTTGAATTGCGTTTGGTCCAAGTTTAATTTCCAAGTTTCAAAGGTTAATCCAAATCGTCCTTAATTCAATCACAAAGTCTATTCGATTCCAAAGTTCATTCCAATAATTCCACAAAGTTCAAAGAACATCCACTGCAGCCAACACGTGTTTCGTTGGGCATTTATCTCATGCCAACCAACTTCCTCAGGGCTAAACCATGAATCAGTGTTCTTCAATCTTAAGGTCCTTTCAGCAAAAGTTTATATATTGACTCTAAAGTATCTCTGCACTTCTTCACTCCCACGTTGTATTTATATGATAATGGTGTAATGGTTCCTCAGTAAATCAATATCTTGTTGCGTAATCGTCTAAGTCTTTGGTCCCAATGTCAGTTTTTATTTCAGTATTTATTCTCGGGTCTATCACCCGGCTTTGGTTACAGCGTGTATCCCCGTCTGTTACCTGGTGTCGGCCGACACCAGGTAACAGACGGGGATACACGCTGTAACCAAAGCCGGGTGATAGACCCGAGAATAAATACTGAAATAAAAACTGACATTGGGACCAAAGACTTAGACGATTACGCAACAAGATATTGATTTACTGAGGAACCATTACACCATTATCATATAAATACAACGTGGGAGTGAAGAAGTGCAGAGATACTTTAGAGTCAATATATAAACTTTTGCTGAAAGGACCTTAAGATTGAAGAACACTGATTCATGGTTTAGCCCTGAGGAAGTTGGTTGGCATGAGATAAATGCCCAACGAAACACGTGTTGGCTGCAGTGGATGTTCTTTGAACTTTGTGGAATTATTGGAATGAACTTTGGAATCGAATAGACTTTGTGATTGAATTAAGGACGATTTGGATTAACCTTTGAAACTTGGAAATTAAACTTGGACCAAACGCAATTCAAGATTCGGGTGTCTGCATGTTCACTGGATGAGAATTGGGACTTTTGCTGTTATACCAGTGACCTAAAGATAATTTTTTGTTTAATATCATACTGTGATTTCTTCTGAATACGTGTAGTTGAATTAGATTGCTCGGCAGGAATCTAGAATTTGTTCACATAACTGGATAGCAACAAGCTCACAGCCAAACCCCATTCAGCACAAAACCAAATGCTATTTCAGAACAACACATGCTAAAGCAATACTTTCTCAGTTGACCAAGACACCAAAACAAGGCAAGTGAAGCAATCTCTGTGCCTACAACAGGACCCCATACTTTTGAATGTGTCACACGGACGCAAATATGATTGGTTCATTATTAATACATTCTACCCAAAAACTGCATATGCGTTAATAGGTAAATATCCACCAGACACTACTAATTTATGATACATGTACTACGTGTAGGGCACTTTGATGATTACGGGCTTCCTGTGGGGGGCGGGTCTAGCCAGCCAGCGTCCAATGGGCGGTGCGTGCGTGCCCGTGAGATCTGAGGGGTGGAGTGAAGACGGCCCGAGTCTCCTCTCTGCAGTGGAGGCCCAGTGAGAGAATGACATTAGCGAAATCTGCGCACCTACGGCCCGCTAACCTGAGGAGTTAACCCATCCTCCCTGAGTTCTAAAAAGATGAGGAAATCAACAACGAGAGTGGGAAAACTCGGCCGCTGGCTGTACAGACTAGGGGCCCGATTCACAGGACAAACTTGAGACAAAATCCTAAACTTACTACTTTTGGTATTCACAGAAGTTAGGATTTTGTCTTAAGTTTGTCTTAAGACAGACTTAAGACAGACTTAAGACAAAATCCTAACTTAAGTCTGTCTTAAGTCTCTCTTATTCTGTTCTGGTCAGTCCCTGGCACCCAGACAAAACATGCGAACACAGCTGCTGCTGGAAACTCGTACTTTGATATTATGGGAATGCATGTTTAGGAAACACACACTTGGAGAGGGAGCTTTCCAGGGAGAAGAGCCATGTGGTTCCTATGATGTAGATATACCATCTAGGCACAAAGGTATGGGGTCTGATGACACAGCCCAGAGATTGGCTATTATATATTAATACTTCTTCTTACCAAGGGGAGTGTGGTTAGGCCTTATAGTCTTTTCTCCACTGTCTTTATATGATGACATCTTCCTTTATGATATATGGCCTCACTGCAACACTAACTGTATTGATATTATTCATTATTCTGCTGGTTGTGGCTTGTATACTGCATTTTAGAGCACGAGAGTTGAAATAAACATTTTAAACTATATTGGTGCTTCGGTCAGTTCTTATTGTGGACAGGTAAGAGAGTGTGAGTGAGAATGTGTGTCTTGTTACTGCGATTCCTCAGAGTTCGGGGAGTGTTATGGGGTGTCTAATCATTTGCATCTTCAAGAGTGTGTAGGAGAGAGAGTGAGACACTATAGCTAGTCTGTCCTGGGTTTGTGGACAGTAAGGTGGTGGGAAGGCTTAGCCCCTATACACAGGGGTCCCATTTTCATGCGCATAGTTCTGTGTATGTGGCAAATTCATGATATTGCTGTTTGAGCCGATGAAGAAAGAACATTGACTTGCAGAATCCCCGACTGCTCTCCTGAAAGCGGATGCACTTTTAGTCTAAGGCACACTTTGGCAGGAAGAGACCCTGCAGCCAATCAGTGCAGATGATAGCAGGGAACATTCTCTGAATAGATTTCTGTACAAAATTAGAGCAGACTCTGACATAAAAACCCACCTCCCTGTAATGAGACAAGACTGCAAACCATAGACTCAAAGATTGACACTTTTGCCAGCTGCCTGGATCATATGGATGAATAAGTTGAAAAGCAGAGTGAGCGGCTGGATCTACATAAATGTAAGACTCTGAGTCTGAGAATGGTGAAACATCACGGGCTGAGCAGCTCTTTAGAATCCAGACAGTCCTTGAGGTCGTCAGGGCCACCTGCAAAGGATCTGGAGGCATGCTCCTGGAAAAAGGATTTCAGAATCTTAGTTTACCTGATTCCACCTCCATGGATAAGTCAGGGAATTATGTGAAAAACTTACTCAAATCCCTCTTTGGCGATCACTTGACAAACATGTCCTCGCATGAATGCGTGCCTCAATGACTTTGCCTAAGACCTCCGCCCAGTGCACCTGCGCACCCAATCATAGCTTGCTTACTGCACTTCAGAATTTGTGATGCTTTACTTTGACTTGTCAGAGAGAAGGGAGAGGGGCACCATCAATGAAACAGAATCTCCATATATCTGGATTCCACTTTAGTGGTCATGTATGCCCGTAGGGATTTTATTCTTGCCATACAACTATTGATGAAGACCACATTTCCATATGCCCTCATTTACCTGGCCAAGCTGCAAGTCACTGTCAGGGGCAAGGTCCATCATTTTACTGATTGTAAACTAGTTATCAAGTTCTGCCACAAACATGCACAAAGGCCAATGAAGACAGGCCTGAGTCTTCTGAAGATCTCTGTACCCCACTTAGTGATAATAACTGAGAGAACACTGGTATATTTCTGAATCAGCTAGTTCTTTTAGAAATTGTGTCAAAATTGCATGTGAGACAACAGTACTCAATAGGTATTGTATTAAATTGCAACTTACTTGGGGTTGCTCCTTTGAGATGATGTATATTGAATGAATGTAACCAGAAGTCTGGTAGGCTGCTGCCTTTTAGTGGGCGCTGCCTTTTAGCGGGCCGGGGCATCCCCCTGGCTCTCTGTGCTACCTAGGGTTTGCTCCTACTTGGCTTTCTGTGGCCTGTGGTACTGCTAGATCTGAGTCTGCTGGATAAGGGATATGAGGGGGGAGTTTCTTCAATGGGGTAGGGGTGTTGAAGAAGGCACTGGAGAAATTGTCTATGCATTTACTTTGTATGCATTTCTCCTTGACAAAAAGCTGAGATCCAAAATGGTTATCTTTTCTATGTCATGATACATTCTCATTTGGTTCTGGGGGAAGGGGTGCATGTGTACTAAGGTAAACTTGAAGATATTGGAGGGGATCCTGATTACCAGGAATATCAGAGGTTTATATAACCCACATACAAGGAGACAGATTCTCGCCTATTTTATGAGACAAAAAGTTAATATTGGTCTGTTGCGGGAGATGCATTTCACAGAATGCACTAACAAGAGGTTGCATGCTGGTAGGATTGGGGCGCATGTTTTTACGTACTCTACCTAAGCGAGAAATGCTATTATTATGGTAAGAAAGGGGCTACAGTGGCATACATTTGAGTCCATCCCAGATGTGAATGGGAGATACGTCATCCTACATGGAATTAGCTTGAGTAAACAATGACAATAATGTGTGTTTATTATGTCACGAACACTGATTCCCCTGAACTAATCTTGACTATTTGGCAAAAGATACTCAATATGGGGTGGCGACTTTAATGTAGCATCGAATTCAAATGTTGATAAGTCTAATTCTGCTCGTAGGCCTCACCCCTATATGGCTTCCCACCTACAGCCTACTATGTATTAAGGAACACCTGGCACAACTGGTAGCCCTTGGTAGCAGAAGGTACATGTATCATCATTTTATGCAATGTATGGCCCCAAATTGATTACTGGTTGGTTACCAGGGACTTCTGTAGGGACTAAGCATGTAGAGCATCTGCTCTGGATGGTCTTGGATCACATGCCCATGGTGTTGATACTGGCAATGCATATTGTAGAAAAACGGGCGTTTAATAGGAGGCTCTGGAGGAATGCCCTTAAGGATCCCCTCTTCAAAGTCAAAATAAAATCTGATATGGTTGATTTTTAACTCAATGACTGCTCTGAAGAATCCCCCTGCACATCGCAGGAGACCTTCAAGGTGTACATATCAAAGTATGCGCATGTCTAAGCAGCTAGGGTTACGATTGTCTCTGGGTGTAAGCTTAGCTCTATTCGCAGAAAAGCTACATGCAGCTGAAACCCAGTATTTTGCATCTGGTGACATGCTGTTCCATGTCAAACTCTTGGAATTTGAAGAGACTACCAAGAAGGAAACACATTATCTGCACAAGGAAGCCACAGTCAAGCAGTACATAGAGGGTATCAGAGCTGGCAAGACACTAGCCGCGATGTTAAAAAAAAATAGGTGCATCTCGTATGTTATTGAGTTGTTTGATAGGGAGGGTGAGGATTGTTATGTATCTAAGGATACCCTAGCGCACCTGTATCAGTAGACACCCTGTGGGGATCGGGATGTGATTTAAGAATATTTTAATTATTATTATTATTAGTAATTTTTGATAAAGAGGAAGTCATTCATATGTGTAGATGCTTGCCTGGGAATAAGACCCTCAGCATAGGTGGGTGGACAACCCAGATTTACAAGGAATACACAGACAAATTTGCTCCCCTTCTGCAACTACACATCACAAGGCTTGAAGTACTGGATGTCTTCCCCATCCATCAGGGATGCGTTGATTTTGACAATACTAAAACCTAATAAACTAGCACACGTATGCAATTCTTACAGACCACATTCTATGATTAATTTTAACAAATAAATGCTGAAAGAATTGGTCGTGTATAGATTTCGCCCTCTCCTTCCTTCTATTGTTCAACCTGACCAGTCTGAAGTTGTACTGAGACAATCAACTGCTCATAATGTATAAACCCTTTTTGCCCTGCTTTGCTTGATTGATCCTGAATTGCGAACTGCGGCTGCGGCACTGCTCTTGAACGCTACAAAGGCATTTGATTTGCTTGAATGGCCATACCTGTTTCCGTTTCTTGGAGGAATAATGGTTCAGTCTTACCTTTATCCATTGTTTCAGAATGCTCTATGCCAACCTACTGAGGGAATATCGGTGAATGGCACTCTCTCACCCTAATTTTATACAAAGAGGCACCTGGCAGAGCTGTCCATTGTCCCCAAAATTCTACACCATATTTATGGAACCACTTGCGCCGGACCTGCCGCAGCACCTTGCTCAGTGATGGCTAAATTTCACGGCAGAGTTTTTTGTGTCAATGTATGAAGGTGACGTGACTGTCTATGTTAAAGAACCAGGGGCTAACCTCCCGCCAATCTTGTGAGAAGTTGTCAAATTAGGCTGGTTTACTGACATCACTGTCAACTGGTCCAAATCAATGGTCTTTCTACTCAATTCTGCTATGCTTAGTTTTTTTTTTTTTTGTAAATTTTTTTATTTTACATATAACAAAGGGAAACACAGGAAAGAAGCACCGAGGTGCCGCACATGTCCCCACGCAGGGGGAATAAACCAAATCAAAATGAGGGTGGTGGCACACCGCAAAGAGATATCCATGCCATTCAGTCTAGGAACCTGCAGGAATAAGAGCAATAGGCAAACAAGCAACCATCGACGCTAAGCATTATGGAGTCAGAATGTCCCAAAGCAAGCAGGTCTTCAGGCTATTGCAAACCATTCAAATGCACCAATCGGCGAGAACGAGCACCTCGGTGTCGAAGGGGAAAGGTAAAAAAGGAAAGAAAATGCAACTCCCCTTGCCCCCCCCTCCCATGACGGTGACACACACTTACCACACTCATTCAGAAAGACGCTCTAAATTTGGAAAAGGTGCAGAGATCTCAAGGATGCTGGGCAAACAGCCGACGGCAGGCCTTTAGACAGGAAGGCAACCAAGGGTCCCCATACATGTGTGAAGTTCTTGTAATTACCGAGGAAGATGTCCGCCATTCTCTCCAAGCTTAAAAGCTTCCATAGCCATGCGTGCCAAAGAAATATCGCCGGTGCCTCCTTTCACTTCCACGCTGCCGCCAACGTGAGCTTGGCCGCCCCCAGGCACAGCCACAGAATCTTTTTATCAGATCGCGTCTGGTGTTCAAGACCGGGGTCTCGTAGACCCAACAGTACAGAGGCCACAGAGTCCTGTATAGGGTATTGAAGGATATCTTTGATATGTGAAAGAATCTCATCCCAGTAGGGCCTAATCACCGGGCAGTCCCACCAAATATTGCGGAAGTCCCCTAGGAGTCCACATCCCCTCCAGCATTTATCCGAGGTAGCCGGGTAGATACGGTGGAGCCTGGTCGGGCACAAATACCATTGCGTGAGAGTCTTCAAGTCAGCCTCCCTAAGATGTATCGAGTGGTTAAATTGGGTCATATCCCTCCAGAGCGCTGACCATTCATTGTCGGTAATATCCCTCCCCACCATCTCCTCCCACTGCTCCATATAACGTGGTCTAGGTGACAATTCGGATTTAAGCAGTAGTTGGTAGAGGAAGGAGATGACTCCCTTCATGGTGGACGTCCGCAGCAAAAAGGCCTCGAACGTCGAGGGGGGTCTTGTAGCTGCCTCCAGCACCCCTGGAGACGTGGCCCAATGTAGCAACTGGACATGCCGATACCTATCAGTTTGTGGTACTTGATAGTCCCGTATACAGTTAGCGAAGGTCAAAGGGTCAGGGCCATGAAACAGGTGGGTTAGTGCCCTACATCCACCCTCCCTCCATGCGTCAAAAGGCCCCTCATTAAGCGCCGTTAGAAAGGCCGGATTGAAATGCAAGGGCGTGAACGGAGATGGAAATGTCGTCCACCGCTCATCAGCAGCCAGGGTATCCCAGACCTTCAGTGTAGTACCCGTGGGGGTACTAATATAAGCGTTCAAGGGGCGATCCTTCTTCGGTTTCCAGGCCAGATCCCAAATGGACTGGCCAGCCACACTCCGGTCCATATGCAGCCAATGTTTTTCTGAAAACTGCTGCGACCATTCCACCATTACCCTCAATTGGGCAGCCTTATAATAGAGATGCAGGTCCGGCAGACCCACTCCGCCCTCCGATCTAGGCCGGCGTAAGACTGTGAAAGACAGTCGGGCTCGACCCCCTTGCCAGACAAATCGCAGTATCTGCGTTTTAAGCTGCCGGAAGTAGGTGCTATCCAGTGGTATAGGCAGGGCCTGGAACAGGTATAAATATTTGGGGAGGAGGACCATCTTAATCGCGTGTATCCTACCTAGCCAGGACAGGAATTTAGGTTTCCACCTCTCCAATTCGGCCCGGGTCTTTGTCAAGAGGGGTGGGAAGTTGGCCGCAAATAGTTTGCCCACCGTCGGAGTCAGGTGAACTCCCAGATAAACAATCGATCCAGTTGCCCATGCCAGTGGTGTCAACGTCCGCACATGAGCCACGTCAGCTTGTGAGAGAGTCAAATTCAGGATATATGATTTGCCATAATTTACTTTAAATCCCGCCACTTCCTCAAATTCAAGTAAAATCTCCCTAATGCAAGGCAAGGAACCTGCCGGGTCCGCCACCGAAAACAGGATGTCGTCCGCGAAGATCGAGATCTTATGTTGCTCTCCTGTGAACAGTATGCCTCTCACGCCTTCACGTTCCCTCACCGCCACCGCCAGGGGCTCAATGCTGAGCGCGAACAGCAGGGGAGAGAGGGGACATCCCTGTCTGGTGCCCCTCAAGTGTGAGAAGAAGGCCGACAGCTGGCCATTCACTGCCACTCCCGAACGTTGATTGCAAAAGTTAGCCCTTACCATAGTGATGAATTTATCAGAAAAGCCAAAAGGCGTCAGTGTATTAAATAAAAAGCCCCAATCTACTCGGTCAAAGGCCTTCTCCGCGTCCAGGCCCACAAGTACAGCCGGAATACGGTACCTGTCCGCCTTTTCGATTAGGTGAACCACTCTACGAGTATTATCATGGGTCTGGCATCCTTTAATAAAGCCAGACTGGTCTGGATGAATTATCGCTGGCATCAAATCCTGTAGGCGGCACGCCAGGATCGCTGAATATAATTTTGCGTCGATGTTAAGTAAGGCTATGGGGCGGAAGGAAGCACATTGCGCCGGATCCTTCCCCGGTTTCGGCAGGACCGTGATCACCGCCTCGGCCAGAGTTCCTGTAGAGGCTCCGGAGGACGCCATATCGTTAAAGAGAGACACTAGAAAGTCACACAGTTCAGTAGCATATGTTTTGTAAAAAAACGCGGTGTAACCATCCGGACCCTGGGCCTTGTGTAACTTCAAATTTTTGATGGCGGAGAGAACCTCCTCTCTAGAGATTGGCGCCTCCAATAATTCGTTCCATTATTTAGATATTCGAGGTAGCGGCAAACATTGCAGAAACTCCTTTTGGGTTTCCGCTCCCAAGTTATCTCCCGTGTACAACTCGGCATAAAAGCGTCCAAAAATGTCCGCCTTCATTTCGTCCCGATGTTGCAGCACACCTGCAGCGTCTTTGATGCCTCCTATGTATTCCCGCTCTCTCCTATCCCGCAGTGCCTACCCACCTTGTTCCCGCATGAATATGATTGACGCCTCAGTCGCAAGAGCGTGAGCTCGGCCCTATTGGCGTAGTGTGCCTTTAATTTACCCCTCATTGCTGTCAGTGGACGGAGGGTCACCCTCGAAGGGTTAAGTTTGTGAGCTCGCTCGAGCTCGACTACCTCAGCCTCCAGGGCCTCACGTTCCTTCCTCCGCAAGGTGTTGAGCTGCGAGTTGAGGCCTAGACACGTGCCCCTGATCGAGGCCTTAAAGGCGTCCCACGTGTTCGAGAGCAAGGTATCCGACGGGGGGTTAAGATCAAAAAATTCTCTAATGGCAAGCCGCAATGCTTTATTGGACGTATCGTCCCTGATCACCGAGGCTGGAAAGTACCACTTCCGGTGTGCTGCACCGGGCGACGACCAGCGAAGGCTAAGCACCAGCAGACTATGGTCCGAAACGGATATCGGAAGAATGGCGGCATTGACTATGTCCCCGCGCAGTGATTGGCCAAGAAATATGGAGTCTAAACGGGAATAGGAGTGATGTACGTGGGAGAAGAACGTGTAGTCTTTTGTAGTAGGGTGGAAATAGCACCAACCATCAACCAGCCCCAACTCCCCCACCTCCCGCTGCGATGATGCAGAAAACACACCCGTACCCGCCCTATGCCCCCCCTGAGCTATCCATCTCCTTATCCCACACCAGGTTAAAATCCCCCAACAAAAACAGATGTCCCTCCGCAAAATCCCCAACCTTCAGCAACAAATCTTGTAAGAACTTATTCTGACCAGCGTTGGGTAGATACACCACCACAAAGGTGCACAGCCGACCCTGAATGAGCCCTTTGACCATCAACCAACGGCCGTCCTTATCGTTACGCACTTCTACAGGTTGGAAGTGAAGCGCAGCTCGGAAAAGGAGAGCTACCCCCCTATGCTTCGTGGCAGCGGAAGACCAATAGATAATGGGATATGCCCTGTGCCGCAGCCGCAACTCATCCTTCCTCGCCAGATGGGTTTCCTGTAACCCCACTATATCAAGTTGGTGATCTACCACATATTTCCACACCTTCTGCCTCTTCTGTGGTGAATTCATACCCTTAACGTTCCAAGTTCCTATGCTAATCGGCATAATAGAAATAGACCCCAAAACACTCCACTGCCACCCCAAGGGTCCCCACCCCCGTACTCAGGCGCCCTCTGATCCTAGGCAACTTCAGAGGGTCAGCTACTCTCCCCCCATTATAGCCCAAAGCTCCCCACACACCCACAGCATTCCTATCCACAGCTCCAGCCTGCCCACACCGATCTGAAGCTCTCACACACAGCAGCAAACATGCACGCAGCAGCCCCCCCTTCCCACCGTCATGGGACCCCCCCCACCCAACACCCCAAGCCCCCAAACTCCCAACCCCCCCACATAGAAAAAAACAATAGAAAGAATAGAGTCAGAACTGTGAATTCGAAGAAATTACTCATCGTGTCCAGAAGTCCAAAGTTTGCGAGGGGCCTTCCGTTCCGGAAGCGGGTTAGGGGAACCAACATGGTAGCCCCCTCGGCCACGGCCAGGGGTGTCTACTCCAAAAGTACATCCATACTCCCAGGCTAGAAGGCCGAAGCCCCTCCGGCGTCGATCCATCATCAAAGCAGAGGTCACGCTGCTCCGGAACTTTGCTGTGTATCAGCCAGGGTAGCCGAGGCCACCGATGCCACCGCGTTGCCCCGTTCCTGCAGACTGGTAGTGCGATCCGGCCGCCGCCGGTCAGGGGAAGCGCCCACTCTGTGCCAGGAAGAAGAGCGGTGGCGCCTCCGAGACGGGGAAGCGGGCGCTCCCTGAGAAGGTGGCACATCCTCCAGGCCCAAGAGGTCCTTCGCCACTTGGAGTGAGCGAATTTGTGCGAGCCGGTTCTGCCACCGGAAGATGATCCTGAAGGGATGACCCCAGGAGTAGGCGATGTTACGTTCCCTCAAAAAAGCAGTCACTGGACGGAATTCCCTCCGTTTCCGCAGCGTAGAGGCCGCCAAGTCCTGATAAAGCTGAGGGCGGTGGTCCCTGAACTGCAACGATGTGATGGCCCTGGCCTTGCAGAGGATGCGCTCTTTCACCTGGAAATCATGGACACAGACGAGAATGTCAGGAGGGGGCCCCCCCCCTCGTCTAGGCAACCCCACTCTATGTACTCTATCCATCTGAATTTCCGGCACATCCTCCTCATCCAATATCTGTAGGAACAATTCCTGAACATAGCCACGCAGGTCGCCCGCCTCACCATCCCATGGGACAGCTCGAATGCGAATGTTGTTCCTGCGTGAACGATTTCCAGGTCCTCCGTGTGCGTTTGCAGATCCAGGTTCTGTTCGGTGAGGCGGATGATATCCTGCTGCAACAGGTGTACATCATTGGCCACACGTAAATCATGGTCCTCCAGGGTCGCGACCCTCTCGCCTATACCATCCACGCCCCTCCGTACGTCCCGCAGATCGGACGCCAATTGTGCGCGGAGCTCGGAGATGTCTTCCTTAATGGAGGCAAAAAGTGCGGACATAAAAGCCTTCTTCACCGGCGCCTCATCGTCCGACTGCTTCGACGAGCCACTAGCCCCTGGGGATGCCGGTTGTTGGGAGGACTTCGAAGCGCCATCCTTCCTCGGGCTCCCCTTGCGCAGCGTGTTGGACATTGCTGCGGGCAGCACTCCGCCCGGGCGCCAAGAGACCAAACAAAATGGCGGGTCCGGCCGCTCGCTCCACCTCCAGTCCAGAGCCAGGGCCCGCGGTCCCAATGTCCAGGGCTCAAGCTATAGGCCGTAGTGCTTCCGAATCACTCACACGACCCATACAGCAGCCCAGGCCTCCGTTCTGCACGTGCTTCTAGGCTTCACAGGCGCCAACGGCCGGTGCACAAGGTTACTGACGGCCTGAGGTCCTGTGGCGGCCAAGCAGGAATTCCGCTGCCATCAAGTAGGCCGCGTCTTCACCACAGGCAGATCCGCTCTCGCCTGGGCCCACCGGTCACCACCGCTGGTCCGGCACCACTCTCCACCACCAGTCAAGCTCGGGGCCCCACCCGTTGCCGATTTTCCACAGGCGCCCTCAGTGTGCACAGCACCGCCGGCACCCGGGCGGCACCCCGCCGACACCCGGGCCTCCCCTCGATGATCACTGCTGGGCGTCGTCCAACCTCCGCCTCGACGCCTCGTGGGCCTGCTCCATGCCACAGGCCAGAAACGCCGAACACCCCAAGTCGCACCGGGAGCTAGATCGTCCGCTTCGTGGGCACGGAGCGTTCCTCCACTTGCACTCAGCGCTGGCGGTCCTGGGCGGGATCTCAGGAGGCCTGCCCTTTGCCAATAGTGGGCGCCAGGAGCCAAGCGAGGCCGGGGTCACGCAGGCCTCAGAGCTCAGTCGGTCTCGTGGTCGTCCCTGACGCCTCTCCGCTCCGCCGACGGCACCAAACCACTCCGCTATGCCAGGGGAACTTCTGCAGCACTTTTAAAGCTAATCCGCTCCCTCGGGACCGTGCTGTAAGAAGCTATGTCGGATCGACGCCGGAGCGGCTCGGAAACGCGTCCTACTCCGCCGCCATCTTGGCCACGCCCCTATGCTTAGTTTTGATAAAGAATTTCCTCTTATGTGGTCGGAGGATGTGGTTAAATACTTTGGTCTCTGGGTTAGCAGAGATATTGAGGTAATCTGGTGGGAGAACCATGGGAGAGCTGTTTCATGACTGCAGAAGAGGATCTAGCCGTGGTTTGGTGTGCTCCTGTCCATGACAGGAAGGATATGAATTCTAAAACTGTAGTCTTGCCTTTATCTCTTTGTAAATATCTCCATCTCATTGATGAGAAAATCTTTTGACCCTCATAATCAGGTTGACCTCGGTGTTGAAGCAATCAAGGGTGGCATAAGAGGGCTGACCTTTTGCTCGTCACAGGGCACTATTTTCGCACAGGACCTGAGGTTCCGTGACAATTGTAAGTGATGTTTTCGACTCGCACGAATAAGGTCGAGTCTGGTATCTATGAACCGCAAATGACGAGTTTAGTGGTTGTACGCAGTTTCGTTGTGCTAACCTAAACCGTTCGTCTGTTACGTGGGTATTTCTATCTGTGCCCACGGGTTCCATCTTAGATACGGCATCCATTTTGTCTCTTGCCCTCAAGTAGCCAGCGAACGGACGTTGTCCGCTTCGCGATCCTGGGACTCCCAAGATCTTTGCGGAAGACACATATCCTTTGTAAGTGTCTTTATGATGAGGGGGATGATACTGTAAGGCAGATGGCGCCGCTCGAGGCTCATCTTGCCGCACGGACTTATTGTCTCAGCCGTGCATCTCATTAGGCACGTCCCTTTGATGCCTGTATCCCGTGTTTCCTGATACCTCCTCTTTTACACCCTTTCCGATCTCCCCACTGTTTCCCTCTTCCTCCGCACCTGTCCTAGTTCCTATTTCGATCTGTTTTACCACTGATTGGAATGCACTAATGGTGGGAAGATGGGTTTTTACAGTTGGGAACCGCCAAATGTTTCCGCACTTATGTCCCGGACCTTGTGTGTATCAAAGTGACCAAAGCGACCCCTCTGGGGGATAATTATGGGAACCGGGTCATAAACTTTTGTGTTCAATGTAACTCTATGGGAAAATCGTGTATAAAAGGAGCGATCCACAAAACCAATTTGAAGCAGTCTCCCCAAGTTGCACGTGTTGTACTTGTCGTGACTTCTGTGTTCCCTGCAGCAAATAAACCTTGAATCTTTGACGCCGAAGGAAGTGTCCCGTGTCTCTGTCATTCGTACGCCGGAGCAGGTTACCCACGAAGGTTTCAGGTGTTGTGCCCTGGCACCGCTGGGTTCTAAATAACCCAGTCCTTCAGTTGGCGCACAACGTGGGGCTGCATCAGTGGTACCGGTCCAAGCCCGACGATCGTTAGGAACTTCGTGTGAAATCTCCGAGGGAAGGTGCACCCCGCTTCATCGATCCTGTTGTCAAAATAAGTGGCCCGAAGACTTTTCCCGCGAAGATTCCCGCCTCCTGACGGCTGCGACGGACTGCTGCCCTGACTGTAGACCTGTTTTTGGCGCCTGGCGTAGACCTTGGTAGAGCGAGACGATTGACGGGCCTTCCTGGTGACGCCATCGATCTTTGAGTTAAGTATTTGTGGGTCGCTCCCAGAGTCCTTGGTTGTGGTTACTTAGTGGTTGCATGGTTCCATTGCATTTGTAGTTCTTGGTACTTTGTTGTGTTGTTTGACGACTGCAGCCGCCAAAAACCGAGGGTTTTGTTCTTTGCTGGGACTTGGTAAATCCCGTAACCCTTGAAGTTTGTGAAACTCGGCTAGTGTGCAAGATGCCTGGTCGCAGTACTTTGTTTAGTTGTTTCAGACCTTGTGGTATGGATTCCCGACTGGAGGACTCGTGTCCGATACCTCCGGTTGGAACTCCCACTTATGAGCTCTATAGTAAACATGGGCTAGGCCCGATTACTTTTAATGAATACTGGATCCGATACACGAAGAAGGACGGTGACCTTAGTTGGCCACCTCATGGTAGCTTTGAGACTCCGATCTTAGATAATCTAGAGGCTAAATTGTTTGAAAGAAAGTCAAGGCCGGCCATGTTTGATGCCTTTCGGTTGTGGCATAAAGAAGCCCGACAGAAAGAAATCAGACAGACTAAACGTAATCAGCGAGATAATGTTGCGACCATAGTGAAGAAAGCAGAGCAATTTCAGCGCGACAAGGAGGTTAAGGATAAGGAAGTGTTTGATAGACTACAGCGTATGACCATAGATAAATGTTATCCTACTTTGCCTACGGAGTCGGAAAAGAAGGAAGAGGCAGTTGAGGATCCTTTAATGTCCTATCTTATGAAGTCGCCACCTCCGTACGTACAGGGTACCGCAGCTCCTGTGGTTCCGGCTGTACCTATTCTTCCGCCTATTCTTCCTGTGCCTGCTCCTCAACCTGCACCCGCTCTTCCGACTGTTCCTGCTCCTTTGCCTACTGCTATCCCTACTGCTCCTCCGCTTCCACATACTCCTGCTCCCGCTATTGCTCCTGTTTTGTTAACTCCTGCTGTTGCTATTGTTTCTACTCCTTCGCTTGTTAGTCCTGTGTCCTATACTTCTCCCTCTACTCGTTCTCGTACTTCTCCTCTTGCGGCTAGCTTCTTTCATTCGCTCGGACCTGTTCTTGGGTCCGCTGGTTCCGATGGTCCTCAGAGACGTAGTCAGCTTCCTGGTAACAGGGAACGCGCTTCGCTATATAATATGGCGGTGGGTTGGATGGCAAATCCTCTTAGAAATCCACCCCGTATTGTACTCGACACATTTTGTCAATTCAACGTACCAACCCAGAGATATGTGTTCGAGGAAATGTGTAAGGTCCTTCGCGATCAGATATCGGCCGATGCACCTGATGAGGTACTGACCGCCTTGTCTGATCTTCAGCTTCAGTTCTCGAATGGACTGATAGTGGATACCAACGTTCGACGTGCTGTTGAGCGGTTGCTATCTTTTCGTCCCACTCCGATACCCCAAGCCTTGTTTGTTGAGGATATTGAAAGTCAGCCAGATGACTCTGGTCAATTTCCTATGCGCGAAGTTCCACCGGTGTGGATGCCACCTAATCCTAATGCTGCTCCTCCGACACTGGGGCATTTCCAGAGAGTATTGATACATCTCCCATGGAAACGATCGGAAGTGTTACAGGTGAAGCAATCTTTGCCTGACCCTCGCAAAAATCCTACAGGGTATTACAAAGAATTATCGCAGCTCGTAGATGCTACGGTAATGAATCTTGCCGATATCGATATGTTGTTCGGCAATGTCGTACCGCAACCGGTGTGGGCTAAGATTCGTCAGGAAAACCATCCGAATGAATTAGGTGGTGCTTGGGCTGCCATTGTAGCGGCAGATGCCGGACAAACTGGTGGTGCTAAACCCGACCAGCTGATTGCTGATCTTCCTCAAAGAATAATAACGTTAATGAAAACTCTCATGCCAGCCATGAGGGTGAACTGGGACAAATTGTCAGCTTGTAAGCAAAAGAAGGACGAGAGTGTCTCCGACTTCTTTACGAGGTTCGAGGAGGCATTCATCGATCATAGTGGACAGGATATGGGTACCGAGGGTGGTCAGCGATTGTTTGTGGATAAATTTGTTTCAAACTTATTGCCCGATTTGAGCAATAAATTAAAGAATTCAGAAAGTGCATGGGCCGTTTCTACCTCAGCTCAGATATTGGCTACAGCGCAATATTATGAGAATAGAGAGAAAGAGGAGAACGACCGTGCTGATAAAAAGACGAAAGAGCTAAAAACTAAAGTGTTGTTGCAACAAGCATATCCTCCGCGTTCAAATCAGAATGCACCCCAACAGAATAGATCGCAGTCGCAATCGAATCGATCGCAGTCGCGTAATGACTCCTCCTCCCAAAGATCATCGTTAGGGTACAATCAATGTGCTTATTGTAGACAGGAGGGACACATTAAATTCAATTGCCCTGTTCTGAACGATCGCAATAGTGGTAACTCGTCCAAAGGAGGTTGTGGTGGTTCGCATCAGGTATCACGCGGTAGGGGTCGTGGTTCCCAGAATGATCGTTCTGATAACTCATCTAATTCTAATAATTGTTTCGATCAACGTGGATCATCGCAAGGACGATCTGCGCAGTACAATGTAGACGATTATTACGTCGATCAGGGAACTGACGACAGTAATTACTAGGACAGCCAAAGACAAGGAGAGGGAGTGGTATCAGTTCCGGTTGATCAGAGAGGGCCTTACGTCGCAGTTGCTACATCGGGCGTCGTTGAGCCTTTTCTGTTGGACACTGGTGCAGCGAAAAGTTCTATTATGCATTCGAAACTCCCTGGCGCACCTTTGTCTGGCTTAACAAATGTTTCCGTTGGATTCTCTGGCGCCCCCGTTAGCAATCCAGTTTCGCGCCCTTTACCCCTTACAATTGGGCCACGTGAGCTTCAAGCTCCGTTGATTTTGACTACTGGTTGTGGTGAAAATCTTTTGGGTCTGGATTTGCTTAAACGTTTGTATGCAACTTTGTATTGTTCTCCTGCGGGTGTAAAGCTTAAGTTAGGAGAGAGGGTTGTCTCTCCTATGTACTTGTCTCTCGATAAGCTTCCACCGGAATTGAGTTCTCTTCCTGCGTCTTTGTGGGCAACAGGTCCCAATGATGTGGGCCTGCTTGACATCCCCCCTTATGTTGTTCAGTTGAAATCTAATGTGCGATTGCCACGTATTCCCCAGTACCGTATCTCCCTTGATGGTGAACGAGCATTGTTAGCGATCATTTATGATCTGATCGAGAAAGACGTTATTGAAGAGACTCGGGGAAACGTGTGCAACAGCCCTGTACTGCCCATTCTTAAACGTACTGATCCTTCAAAACCACCTGTTTATCGTTTTGTTATCGATTTACGGGAGGTGAATAAAATTGTGGTTCCTCAGTTCCCCGTTGTGCCTGATATTACGGCGCTACTGACTCTGATTCCAGCTTCTGCATCGTGGTTTTCGGTGATTGACTTGAAGAATGCGTTCTTCAGCATCCCGATTGCCGAGGAGAGTAGAGACCTTTTCGGTTTCTCTCTCGGTGGACGTAGCTTCCGGTTCAAACGCGCTCCTCAGGGCTACTGTGAAAGTCCATCGATTTACAGTCAAGCCTTGAAGGGTCAACTAGATGCGTTTAGGTTGCCGGCTGGTGCGGCCTTGATCCAATATGTCGATGACCTATTGGTGGCTGCTGATACTCAGGACATTTGCAAAATTGCTACGGTGTCGTTGCTACAACATCTCTGCGAGTTAAATCACAAGGTGTCCCCTTCTAAACTCCAATATTGTTGTCAAGAAGTAACCTATCTAGGTCACTTGTTGTCAAAGGAGGGAAGGCGGTTGACCCCAGAGAGGATTGCAGCGATTGCACGAATGGCTGTGCCAAAAACCCAAAGAGATGTGCGTGCCTTTCTAGGTATCACGTCGTACTGCAGGCAATGGATTCCTAATTTTTCATTGCTAGCGAAACCATTAGTGGCTCTTACGTGCAAGGATGTTTCAACTCCTTTGCCATGGACGGACGAGTGTCAGAAAAGTTTTTCTGAATTACGTAATTCATTGTGTTCGGCTCCTGTGTTAGGTACTCCTGATTACAGTAAGCCATTCACATTATATGTTCACGAGAGGGAAGGTTGTGCTTTGAGTGTTCTAACGCAACCTTTTGGCGGTAAACAACGTCCATGTGCATATTTTTCCTCGACCTTGGACCCAGTAGCTAGAGCATTGCCGAGTTGTTTGAGAGCAACAGCGGCAGCTGCGGTCTCCATCCGACAATCAGCAGGATTGGTCATGGATAATATGCTTACGGTGATGGTTCCGCATGCAGTCGACACTCTTTTGAATCGTACGAAAACCCAGCACTTGACGAGTGCGAGATTGTCTGGGTACGAGCTGACGTTGCTGGCAAGTCATATCCAGATAAAACGTTGCAATGTTCTGAACCCGGCGACTTTGTTACCAATTAGTTCAGAGTCAGATGAAGTAGCAGAACATGATTGCTACTTGAGGACAGTGGTCAGATAACGGAAGTGAGTTTGTGGGAAGTGTGATGAAGAGTGTATGTAAGGGCCTTGGAATTAATCAGAAATTCCACAGCGCCAATCATCCCCAGTCAGCTGGTTTGGTTGAAGGGTATAACGGTACCCTTAAACTGAAACTAGCAAAGATTCAGGCTACGACTGGTCTCTCGTGGCCTGACGCTTTACCTTTAGCATTACTGTCAACTAGGGCGACTGTACACTCTCGAGTAGGGCTTAGTCCCTATGAAATAGTGTTCGGCCGTCCTGCGAATGTGTGGGGGGTTCCTAGGCCAGGTGTGTTCTGTGATCTTGAGTACCCAATGTTGATCGATTACCTTCATGACTTGACTGCTAAACTGAGGTTAATTCACCAACAGGTTTACGATGCACTGCCGACGCAGACGGAGGGTCCAGGCCACCAGCTCCAGCCCGGAGATTGGGTGGTGACGCGGAATTTTTCGCGCAAGAACAACTTGGATCCGAGGTTCACTGGACCCTACCAGGTTCTCCTTGCCACGAGGACTGCTGTTCGCCTTGAGGAACGAAAGAACTGGGTGCACGCCACCCACACCAAAAAGGTCCCTATTCCGTTGTCGGCAGACCCGTGGGTGAGGAGAGGCATTGCATCAACTGAAACCGAAGGATTGCCGGCGTTTGTACCCTTTAGCGACGCGCAGCCTGTTGGAGAATCCTCAGTGCAGCAGAAAAACACTGTCGAACAATTGCCATCAAAAGACTCAAGACCAGAACACTCAACTGATCAGCAGGACGCTGTCTCTTTAACGGATCCTTTGTTTGATGAGCAGACACGTCCTGGGAAAACCCGATACTTTTTGCGATCTAGCACTAAAGACTAATAAAAGATACTGCTTTGCTGTATTGACAACTGCATTTATCTCGTTTTCCGTGATCAGTTTAAACATTCATATTACTGTGATTATTCCTGTATATATATATATATTGAGCTTCGTTCCTTATACCTTTTTGCTTTCACAGCTGAGAGACATTGTTTTCGCATATGTATATTTGTGAAATAAAGGCCGTAGGGCCGCGCGCGTACTTCCTTCTGGTTAGTAGGTCTTGACGTTAGGTTAAAGACCGTCGGTTCCTGGGAACTCCTAGGGATTGACTATTGCTACACAGAACGAAGTGCGTCAAGAAACGTTGCGGACGGTCGTAGGGAATGGCGTTTTCGAAGCTGATGGACTTGGAAGAAGCTCAGATACAAAGATTCAAGTTGCAACAACTCAGTCGTACAAAATGTTTTATGTTCCAAGTGTTTGTATTATTCTTGACTGTTTCTGCATTTTTGGCGGGTGGGGTGTATTATATGATCTCCGGTTTTCTATCTCCTGTTTTACCTACTCCTACATCTGATCCTAAACTCACCACTGTTGCCTCTCCCCATTCTTTTTATGTCCTACCCGAACACGAGCAGGCTAGACGTGCAGAATTCCACAACAATTCCTTTATTCAGCTCCTTCACCAGCATCAGTTAGTGGTTAACACTACTAATTGTTGGGTGTGTGGGTTGATGCCACATACTACGGATAAGGGAATTCCATATCTGGTGTTACCATATAGTTCCCAAGGGTCCGCTCGAGCATTTCAAACAATGTTTCGAAGAGCGCTAGGTTTCCACCCCATTCGAGAACCACGTTCCCCCTACTCTGGTCCTACCTCGTATCAAAAACCTTTGTCTATAGCAATAGAGGATTTAGATAGCGATATCTATGATCCCTCGCTTATTCCAGAAGAAGAGGTACAAGCCTATAGGGTCCTGAGTAGAGGCGAGTATAGTGTGTTCACTAGTGAAAAGCAGCTTAAAAGCTCACCTCTGATATGGGTCGTACCCCACATTGGTAATTTCTGTCTGATGGGTCGTGGCCGAAGATCGAAAGCCCGACTTGGAGAGAGTGCTTGCACTGAAAATTACATTCTGCCGATGGTCTCGTCCCCTGTGTTTCTGGCTGCCAAGGGTACATACTTTATCTGTCATGATCGTGCGTATGCATGGTTGCCCTCTGACTTCATGGGCTCATGCTTCATTGCAAATTTGTTGCCTCCGACGTTCACTGTAGATGCAGATTACCACAAGACTAGAGTTGTGAGAGGCGTAATTAGCGAAGAGGATACTGCCGGTCAAGAGGCAGGAGACTTTTTCAAGGGTTTCCTCCCGTTCTGGGGACCTATGGTCAATAGTAGGAACCTGAGACAGTTGACTCGAGTGGTAGAATCGACAGCTAATATTACTGCCAGTGCCCTTGGTAATATCACCACGGAACTTCAGGCGGATAGACTTATGACGTTACAAAACCGTATGGTTTTAGATGTCATCTTAGCAGATCGAGGTGGGGTATGTAAGGTGATCCATTCGAGCTGCTGCATTTTCATTCCTGATAATGCTCCAACTGTCTATCAAGCCATCTCGAAGTTGCATAAGATCTCCGAATCCATACACGTGGATGTAGGGGATTGGACGCTACTTGGGTGGTTTTGGGGCCTGATGTCGACTTGGGGTTGGAAGATTCTGATGATTATCGGAGTTGTCGTGGCGTTCCTGTTCACGTGTTGCCTTTGCGTGCAGTGCGGTCCTGCCTTATGTGGCCTTTGTGCTACTACGTGTATGAGACAGCCGCCTGTTACCAATGGAACTCGGTTGAACAGAGCTATGTTACAGCAACATCTAGATGGTCTGATGAATATCGAGTATGATTCCGACTAGTGCTTGCCTACATGAGGGCAAAAGGAGCGTCTGAGGTTCCGTGACAATTGTAAGTGATGTTTTCGACTCGCACGAATAAGGTCGAGTCTGGTATCTATGAACCGCAAATGACGAGTTTAGTGGTTGTACGCAGTTTCGTTGTGCTAACCTAAACCGTTCGTCTGTTACGTGGGTATTTCTATCTGTGCCCACGGGTTCCATCTTAGATACGGCATCCATTTTGTCTCTTGCCCTCAAGTAGCCAGCGAACGGACGTTGTCCGCTTCGCGATCCTGGGACTCCCAAGATCTTTGCGGAAGACACATATCCTTTGTAAGTGTCTTTATGATGAGGGGGATGATACTGTAAGGCAGATGGCGCCGCTCGAGGCTCATCTTGCCGCACGGACTTATTGTCTCAGCCGTGCATCTCATTAGGCACGTCCCTTTGATGCCTGTATCCCGTGTTTCCTGATACCTCCTCTTTTACACCCTTTCCGATCTCCCCACTGTTTCCCTCTTCCTCCGCACCTGTCCTTGTTCCTATTTCGATCTGTTTTACCACTGATTGGAATGCACTAATGGTGGGAAGATGGGTTTTTACAGTTGGGAACCGCCAAATGTTTCCGCACTTATGTCCCGGACCTTGTGTGTATCAAAGTGACCAAAGCGACCCCTCTGGGGGATAATTATGGGAACCGGGTCATAAACTTTTGTGTTCAATGTAACTCTATGGGAAAATCGTGTATAAAAGGAGCGATCCACAAAACCAATTGGAAGCAGTCTCCCCAAGTTGCACGTGTTGTACTTGTCGTGACTTCTGTGTTCCCTGCAGCAAATAAACCTTGAATCTTTGACGCCGAAGGAAGTGTCCCGTGTCTCTGTCATTCGTACGCCGGAGCAGGTTACCCACGAAGGTTTCAGGTGTTGTGCCCTGGCACCGCTGGGTTCTAAATAACCCAGTCCTTCAGACCTGGAGCTATATTATTGCTGTGCACAAGCACAGTATGTTCAGTGGTTTCACCCAGCTATATATCAATCACACGCTGCACGTCAAAAATCTCTGGCCATGATGATTTCTGCACTGTGCCAGCACAACCCTGGGGCACAAGAGTGAGGCATTGACTGTCAAGACTATGATGCTAGTGGGCTCCTCCCGCAGGACCAGTGTCTAGTCCTCCAAGTTGTTGTTTGCCAGAGATAAGGGCGAACTCATCCACTAGCCATGTTGCCACAGACGCTAGAGAGCGCCAAGCAGCAAGATGCTGTCCAGCAAAGGTTCGCAAGGAGGGAAAAAAAACATATGGCTGAAACCTCTAAAGAAGGTGGGGCTCCCAAATGTTGGTGTCAAGACACAGATTTGGAGAAGGTGTACAAGACTGGGAATCGCAGAGACTGGTGCAGGAACTAAAGAGGAAGAAGGGCTGCAAGGATAAAGGCTGGAGCTGAAACTGCTGCAAGGCTGAATCCAGGAGCGAGAGAACACAACAAGGACACTTGAAGCATTGCAGATCTAAGAACTAAGCATGGTATCGATAACAGAGGCTTTTTCAAGTATCTCCAGGTCAGGAGTTTTTTGAATAATAAATTAGGGGGGTCAGTTGGAGTGAGTAGGAATGAGATACTGGAAAAATCAGACTTTTGGGGGGGAATCGCACCATTAGGTCCTTTTATGCCTGTTTGGTTAAAGGGCAAACGGATGACCTAGGAAAAGTGGGTAATAAATGGGCGGAAAAACTTAACGTGGAAGTAGGCTGGTTTAAGAAATCACTGGACCTAGGCCGTACTATATTGTTTTCATCCTCCATGCAGTCACAACATTATAAAACTCTGTATTCACTATATCATTCCCCTGCCAAGATAGCAAAATGGGGTGGGAACATGGGTACAAACTGTCCCCGATGCAACGCTAGCGAAGTTGATAGTATTCACATATTTGCTACCTGCCCTCAACTACATACGCTAGTCAGAGACATCGAGGGTTTTCTAGACAGATCGTTGGGGATTCAAATTAAACTTAGCCCAGCTCGGATAATCTGAGGTCTGGGTATGGAAGGAGCCGACACACAGCAGGAATTTCTGTTCTTGGCAATGTCAGTATACAGATTGACCTTAGCAAGGGCATGGCTTGACAAAAATCCACCGGCAATACAAACCTGGCTGGCTAATCTGTTGAATGCATATAATATGGAGAAGAATATTTATGCACGAAAAGGGAAAAGGGGAAGGACATTAGGTCTAAGAATATGGCAACCCATAAGTAGGTGGAAGGAAGGATTTGGGCTGCAGGTAGACCCAAGAAGGGCTTAATGTTTGATGGTGGTAAAGTAAGAAACATAAATAATGTTTGTAGAAATGCGCAACAAAATGTTTGTATATCTTACAATAGAGTGGTAAAGTAAGAAATATAATTAAGGTTTGTGGAAATGCATAATGAAATGTTTGTATATCTTGTAATAGAGCTTATATAGCTATGAAGCATGAAGTATTAATGCTGAACAATGTATAATGTTTAAAGTGTGTGCAACATGGAAAATTAATAAATATAATAAAAATAAAAAAAGGAATGAGTGGCTGGCTGCATTAGACATGGAGATCAAGGATTGCCTGTGGAGCTATTGCTGTGACACTCCAGGAATGTTATCATCTAACCATAGATTACGGCAGATACATAAACATTGCATAGAATACCTCACGTCTCTCCAACTGTTTAAAATGGGTGTGCAGCATGACTCCCGCTGTGCTGATGTGGTGCTGATGAAGCAGACTTGTCCCACCTGGCCTGGCGTTGCTTGAGGTCACTAAGTTTCGGATCACAGTTCTAGAGAGTGTTGGAGAGGTGATGGGGAGCATGGTGCCCAGGGATCCACTAATGGCTCTAGTGCGTTATGCCAAGCAGACCTTGGCCAGCGTGCTCAAGCTTACTGAGATGAGGCTGCTGTTGGCCAAGAGACGAGTTGCTACGCTCTGGGTCAGAGGGACTATTACCAGGTGAAATGGTGGCTAATGGACATATATTGTTGTCAGGAAAAACTGGGAGAGTATTGGAACTTGACTCTGCTCAAACTATAACCAAAAGATGCTTCAGTGTTCTGAGAGCCCTTAGGAAAGTATTAGATCTGCTTCCCATTTCTGCTCGTAAGACGCTGGTGCATGCCCTGGTCACCTCCCGACTTGATTATGGGAACCTGCTCTATTTGGGGGCCACAGGCAGGGTTATGGGCCGCCTGCAGGTTCTTCAAAATGCGGCAGCGCGGCTGGTTCTCAGACTCCCTAGGAGGTCATCCGCCAAACCAGCTTTACGGGCCCTCCATTGGCTCCCCATTGAGAGGAGAGTGGAGTTTAAGGCCCTTGCCACATGTCATCGTATCCTGAACGGCAAAGCACCTCTTCCGCTCCAGAGCCTAGTATCCCATTATGAGCCCGCACGCAGTCTTCGGTCCTCGCAGACCGGGCTGTTAAAAGTCCCAAGAGTATCCAAAGCTCGTATGGGAGGTAGATCCTTCAGATACCTTGCTCCCAAGCGCTGGAATAATCTTCCGCTGGAACTTCGGCTTGAACCTTCCGAAGTCCAGTTCAGGAAAAAACTTAAAACGCACCTTTTCAGCAGATAGCTTGTGTGGGAGGAGGGGGGACAGTCACTTCACTTGTCATAGCGCGGGGACACGCCAGTGGCGTAACCAGGCGCTTAATAAATGTCCAATAATAATAATAATAATAATAAGATATCTGGGGCCCTTCTAAACCTACCTAGCTTTGCGGGCGAAAGATGCCAGTAACGATGCGGGGGCCTTACCTGGTGCAAACATCAGCACGGTGGATACCTAAAATCCGCATTTAT